>NW_021821191.1:0-95801 GCF_901001135.1 Rhinatrema bivittatum | reverse complement strand
ACATCCTACTGGGAATTTGGCTTCAAAGAGCACACCGCTGTCCCAATATATGTGAGTCTGCAAACTGCCCACAGGTGCAGTGCCTTGATGTACACTACTGTATGTGCACACACCAAACTGTAACTACAAAAGAGGCCTACTGGGAATTTGACTTCAAAGAGCATCGCTGTCCCAATATATGTGAAGCTGCAAACTGCCCACAGATGCAGTGCCTTGATTTCCACTACAACTGGGACTGCTGTATGTGCACACCAACAAACTTGTAACTACAAAAGGGCCTACTGGGGATTTGGCTTCAAAGAGCACCGCTGTCCCAATATATGTGAGTCTGCAAAACTTCCCACTGATGCCCAGTGCACTGCTTGTTGGCTTAAAAGAGCACAGAGAGACAGTCGAGTCAATAAAAAAAACTGCAGTTAAAAAAAAAAGCCTGGCTGGCACAGCAGCAAAAATGAAGAAATATATTTTTCAATGGAAAATTCTATCAAAGTAGATAGCAATTGATGAATATATCTCCCACTCACAACCCAAATCTTGCTTGCAACCTACCCCAGGGTGGTAAGATCAGCAGCAAAATGCCACTGCTCGCAGTTTGTCTCAGTGGGAGACTGAGTTCAATAAAAAAAAAAAAGTACAGTTAAAAAAAAGCCTGGCTGACACAGCAGCAAAAACGAAAAATATTTTTTCAATGGAAAATTCTATCAAAGTAGCTAGCAATTGAATACAGATTTGAGACACTCAGACTAGCTCTGAGTAAAGCCACCATCCCCAGACAACCTCCCTGGACCACTCCCGCAAAGAAAGAGTGTGGCATGCCACGTGCGTAAGTTATAAATAGTGCAGCGTCATCAGGAACAGCGTCACAGAGCACTGAGTGAGAGCGGCCAACCTGTCTGACCCACTCTATAACAGGGCTGTGAGGTCACTTATGACTCACAGGAAAGGGCTGGTTTTTCTTATGGATGTCCCACATGGCCTTCTCCTATTTCAAACGGCTGCTAAGAAATCACTGCAAACCAAAAAAATGAAACAAATATGATATGTTTTATCGTGGGGAATCGCCATGCATTTCGCGAACCCACGAATACAACGAATAGGGACTTATTTGTGCGGATTGCACATTCGTTGAAAACGAATGCACATCCCTATCCTCTAGATCTTTGAATAGCAGGGCTGAGGATCCCTGCCAGCCACTTTTATTGCTTTGCCATGACTCCTATCTTTGGCCAGTAGGGTCCAGGCTCCCCACTAGCCACACTACTTACTTCTTCCAGCATCTCTTCTTCTTTTCTGTGACTGCTGCTCCTCTGCATCTTCACTGTTGGGACCTGGGATTTTTGCCGGCTATGCTGCTCCCAATGTTGAACTGTCCATCTCATGCACTAGTGGGGCCCTATCAATTATGATGCTCCAGTACTTAGTTTTAGTTTTATTGCCACTATTACTCTCTATCTAAGACTTCAGTGTCACAGATATACAGATGGAAAGATACAATCAAGACTATAAATGGTTTATTAGATTTATACAAAATGCTAAAATGGTTGGAGAAAAGAATGTCAATAAAGCAGCAGACTATTATCAAAATGGGGAAGACATGGGTCAAGAGAAATTGATGTCTTAAAAAGTCAGTTTGATAGTATTAAACACTATTGCTAGAAAATAATTTAATTAAAAAATGTTAAAACCCTATGGATTATAGCTAAGAATACCATGAAAACTATTTTTAAAACAGCAAGTAAAATTTTATATTAAACTATTTTGTCTTATCCATATTCTCCTTGTTTATGTTCATTTTGGGTTTTTTTTTATAGACACCTTATTTTGGCCATCAAATTGTTGGGAGCCGGAAAATACTGACTATGGTAAGTAAGTTTAGATATACTGTATTTCCTTTATCTCTGCAAAGATTTGTGTAAACATCTGTCATCAGTGCACTTCACAAATAGATGAGTTGTCAACTCTGATGTAAATGCTACAAATATTAACTTTGTGCTTGCCTTTAATTTGCAAAATTAGAACAGGGGTGCATTTATTTTGAAAATGAAACACAATGAAACACTCTGTTTTGTTTCACATCATTTTAGAACAAAAGGCAAATCCCCACCCCAAAACCAACATAAATAAATGCCCCCATTTCTAATTATGCAAATTAAAGGCAAGCACAAAGAAACCATGACAAGCTAGAAAATATCATCATCATTCCTATAATTTATGAGCTAAAGACAAAAAAAACCCCAAAGCCACTGGTTATAATGAAATTATTCTGCTGTGAAAGACAACGTGATTATCAGTATGGATAATATTTGCTAGAAACAAATGGGTAAAATACAACAACCCCAATAGGAATAGAGAGTGCCAACAAATTTAAAAACTAAAATTTTAATTTCATTCATTTATGTTTCCCATTCAAGTCTGTGGCCCATCGTAAAGTTCCACCGTGAAACTATAGCAACCAACCAATTCCGGATCCCACTGAAATTTCTTAGCAGTTGCAAATACATTCCATTTTCTATGTTGGATTTCAGAACCTCTTTTAGAATCAAGGAAAATGTTTTAAAAAAAAAGAATTTTGACATTTGCAAAGGGCTTTTTCTTATCTTTGTGGCAGTCACAGTGCTGTCACTGTGAGAGAGAGACAGAGGCACATTTTTCAGTCTTTTCACTGACAGAGGTTGGTGGACTGGAGATTCAGAAGCAGTTAACACTGATTTTGTTGTGTCTGTCTGATGCTGCACCATGTACGACAGTGCTTTTTTGCAGACAGATTGCAGCGAGCTTGTGCCACTAGAGAGCTGCTAACTCTACTTAGAAAGTTTGCAGTGCTTACTAAGCACCTAATTAAACTCAGTCTGTCTACTTGATTGAGTGTGTGTGACAGGCAGACATTCAGTCCATATTAGAATGTAATGGTGAGTGGTACAATATCAGCAAAGTATATTGTGACATCAACTTCCCAGTAGCCACTTCTATCATACCACTGCAAGGAAAGGGGAGAAAGTAGAAAAACAGCAGGCAGAAAAATGGCAGGGGAAGAGGATTAGGGGTTCCTATAGAGTCAGTCTTGTCAGAAGCACAAGCAGTAGTAGCAGTGAGAACAAAGGGAGTCTTGCCTTAAACTGATGAATTTTTAGCTGTAGAATGATAGGAATGGAAGCCAGCTCAAGCCATAAGAAATTAAAATTGGGAGAACATATACCACTGCTACTTGATCCTCTCCCTCTTGTTTGGAGCAGGGGAAAAATGTGGAAGAATCATCCAAGGCTGGCATTAGCAGGACAGAGGCAAGGACAGGGGCAGCAGAAGTGTAACAACTAAAACCAGCAGCACACTCCTCAGTGATTACCACTTCTGAGGTAATGGAGACAGTATTTTCAAAAACTGATTCCTGAATCAGAAAACATTGAAGAACAAGTAGCAGAAGAAAATTTGGGAGCTTTGGTCAATAGTGATAACGATGAGGTGTCAGATTTTTGAAAAAGTTGGTCTTCTGAAAAGTCAGTTTGCCTTTACTAGATTCCCTGAATTTCCAAGTAAGTGACAGGATGACTGAAAGCACTTTGGAGTCTTGCTGCCAAGTTGCCTTGCTGCTATATTCCTTATGCTAGACCTTGGGAGTCTTTCTGCCACTCAGCCTTGCTGCTCTTTTCCAGACTCTACAAATTGGGGGTTTTGCTTTTTCACTTTTCCTTCTGTTATACCCTTATGTTATACTTTTGAGGTCTTGCTATCATGCTGCCTTGCCCTAGACTCTACACCTTGGTGGGGAAAGAGGTTGCTGTCACTCTGTCTTGCTCCTATACATACTTATCCTACAAATGGGGGTCTTTCTGACACTCAGTATTGCTGCCATACCCTATACTCTACACCCTTGAAGTGTTGCTGCCAGTCTGCCTTGCTGCTTTACCTTTTATGCTATACATAAAGGGTAAAGCAGCGTGGTTCAGAGAGAGGTATCTTCAAAGGATACTAATGATGCATTAGAATTAGGGCATCCCAACAGTGAGTTTCCAATAATAAGAAAAGTAGTCCAAGTGCCTGTAACTAAAAACTCACCTGAGCTAAAAAATTCTATCTTATCCCTATCAATTAAAAAGCTGAATGAAAATGCAAAAAAAACAAACTTTGAAATATTTGTATGCTAATGCCAGAAGTCTAAGAAGTAAGATGGGAGAATTAGAATGATAGCAGTGAATGATGACATAGACTTAATTGGCATCTCAGAGACATGGTGGAAAGAGGATAACCAATGGGACAGTGCTATACCAGGGTACAAATTATATCCCAATGACAGAGAGCATCCGGGAGGCGGTGTGGTGCTGTATGTCCGGGATGGCATAGAGTCCAACAGGATAAACATCCTGCATGAGACTAAATACAAAATTGAATCTTTATAGGTAGAAATCCCTTGTGTGTTGGGGAAGACTATAGTGATAGGAGTATACTACCGTCCACCTGGTGAAGATGGTGAGATGGACAATGATATGCTAAGAAATTAGGGAAGCTAACCAAATTGGTAGTGCAGTAATAATTGGAGACTTCAATTACCCCAATATTGACTGGGTTAATGTATCACCGGGACACGCTAGAGAGATAACGTTCTTGGATGGAATAAATGATAGCTTTAAGGAGCAATTGGTTCAGGAACCGACGAGAGAGGGAGCAATTTTAGATCTAATTCTCAGTGGAACACAGGACTTGGTGAGAGAGGTAATGGTGGTGAGGCCGCTTGGCAATACTGATCATAATATGATCAAATTTGATTTAATGACTGGAAGAGGAACAGTGTGCAAATCCTTGGCTCTCGTTCTAAACTTTCAAAAGGGAAACTTTGATAAAATGAGAAAAATTATTAGAAAAAACTGAAAGGAGCAGTTACAAAAGTAAAAAATGTCGAAGAGGCATGGCATTGTTAAAAAATACCATTCTTGAAGCACAGTCCAGATGTATTCCACACATTAAGATTACTGGCATGGTTAAAAGGGGAGGTGAAAGAAGCTATTTTAGCCAAAAGATCTTCATTCAAAAATTGGAAAAAGGATCCAACAGAAGAAAATAGGATAAAGCATAAAAGTTGGCAAGTTAAATGTAAGACATTGATAAGACAGGCTAAGAGAGAATTTGAAAAGAAGTTGGCTGTAGAGGCAAAAACTCACAGTAAAAACGTTTTAAAATATATCTGAACCAGAAAGCCTGTGAGGGAGTCAGTTGGACCATTAGATGATCGAGGGGTTAAAGGGGCACTTAGAGAAGATAAGATCATCGCAGAAGATTAAATGATTTCTTTGCTTCGGTGTTTTCTGAAGAGGATGTTGGGGAGGTACCCGTAATGGAGAAGGTTTTCATGGGTAATGATTCAGATGGACTGAATCAAATCATGTTGAACCTAAAAGATGTGGTAGACCTGATTGACAAACTGACGAGTAGTAAATTACCTGGACCGGATGGTACACACCCCAGTTCTGAAGGAACTAAAAAATGAAATTTCAGACCTATAGTAAAAATTTATAACCTATCATTAAAATCATCCATTGTACCTGAAGACTGGAGGACTAATGTAACCCCATTATTTAAAAAGGGCTCCAGGGGCGATCCGGGAAACTACAGACCAGTTAGCCTGACTTCAGTGCCAGGAAAAATAGTGGAAAGTGTTCTAAACATCAAAATCACAGAACATATAGAAAGACATGGTTTAATGGAACAAAGTCAGCATGGCTTTACCCAAGGCAAGTCTTGCCTCACAAATCTGCTTCACTTTTTGAAGGAGTTAATAAATGTGATAAAGGTGAACTGGTAGATGTAGTATACTTGGATTTTCAGAAGGCGTTTGACAAAGTTCCTCATGAGAGGCTTCTAGGAAAAGTAAAAAGTCATGGGATAGGTTTTGATGTCCTTTCGTGGATTGCAAACTGGCTAAAAGACAGGAAACAGAGAGTAGGATTAAATGGACAATTTTCTCAGTGGAAGGGAGTGGGCAGTGGAGTGCCTCAGGGATCTCTATTGGGACCCTTACTTTTCAATATATTATAAATGATCTGGAAAGAAATACGACGAGTGAGATAATCAAATTTGCAGATGACTAAAAATTGTTCAGAATAGTTAAATCACAAGCAGATTGTGATAAATTGCAGGAAGACCTTGTGAGACTGGAAAATTGGGCATCCAATTGGCAGATGAAATTTAATGTTGATATGCAAGTTGATGCATATAGGGAAAAATAACCCATGCTATAATTACACAATGTTGGGTTCCATATTCGGTGCTACAACCCAAGAAAGATCTAGGCATCATAGTGGATAACACATTGAAATTATCGGTTCAGGGTGCTGCGGCAGTCAAAAAGCAACAGAATGTTGGGAATTATTAGAAAGGGAATGGTGAATAAAACAGAAAATGTCATAATGCCTCTGTATCGCTCCATGGTGAGACCGCACCTTGAATACTGTGTACAATTCTGGACGCCGCATCTCAAAAAGATATAATTGCAATGGAGAAGGTACAGAGAAGGACTACCAAAATGATAAGGGGAATGGAACAGCTCCCCTATGAGGAAAGACTAAAGAGGTTAGGACTTTTCAGCTTGGAGAAGACGGCTGAGGGGGGATCTGATAGAGGTGTTTAAAATCATGAGAGGTCTAGAATGGGTAGATGTGAATCGGTTATTTACTCTTTCGGATAATAGAAAGACTAGGGGTCACTCCATGAAGTTAGCATGGGGCACATTTAAAACTAATCGGAGAAAGTGCTTTTTTACTCAACGCACAATTAAACTCTGGAAGTTGTTGCCAGAGGATGTGGTTAGTGCAGTTAGTATAGTTGTGTTTAAAAAAGGATTGGATAAGTTCTTGGAGGAAAAGTCCATTACCTGCTATTAAGTTCACTTAGAGAATAGCTACTGCCATTAGCAATGGTAACATGGAATAGACTTAGTTTTTGGGTACTTGCCAGGTTCTTATGGCCTGTATTGGCCACTGTTGGAAACAGGATGCTGGGCTTGATGGACCCTTGGTCTGACCTAGTATGGCATGTTCTTATGTTCTTATGTCTTGATGCCTCTCTTCCTTGCAGCCATAACCATAGTGTACCATCTTTGGAGTCTTGTTGCCACTAATCCTTGCTGACATAATCTAAACTCTATACCTTAAGAATCTTGCTGCCACTCTGCTTTTCTGCCATACCACAGACTCTACACTAGGGTGTTCTTGTCACTGTGGGTGGCATATTTGTACCTCTCATGGTGCCTTGGTGTGTTCATATCACTCTTTATGCTACTTTGTCCCTCTGTTGGTGCCTTGGTGATTTTCCTGTCACTTTGCCATTTCATTCCCCTTTCATGGTGCCTTATGATGTTCATGTTACTCTCAGTTCCACTTTACCTCTCTTTGCTGCCTTCGAGGAGTACATGCCAGTATTTTTAGTTCCCTTCTTTTGATGTTCTTGCCACTCTTGCTGCTGCTTTGCTCCTCTCACAGTGCCTTGGAGAACTTATGCCACTGCTTGTACCCTTTTGCCCTTCTATGATATTGTTGGCTTAGGCCTCAGGCTATTCATGACGCTTTTGGTGCCGCCTTTCCACAGTCTTGGTGTCTTGGAGTTCTCATCCTTTTTCTGTTGATGTCTACTCAAAAGATTCATTAGAATTGATTAGAAAAGCCTAATTTTGGTAATCAAAATAGACTGCATTGATTCCCCCATTGATTTTTATGGAAAATGAAAAACTAATGGAAAAATAATAAACACTTTTATTTTACTTTAAAATTAATCTAACAAATGGAAGCAACCTATGAAATGAATAAATGAACTGCAATGAAAATTTTGTCTCTGCACATCCTTAACTAATAGTGTAATTACTGTGTATTCAAATAGCTTAGATGTTTGTCCAGTTCTGTGACTGTGCTATAAGAGAATATAATTGATGGCCAGTGTAGTAGGTGATTTGGAAATTAGATACACAGATAACTGGGTAGCTGGTGGGTGTCAGGATTGTTTAGTAACTTGGTGAAGGTAGAAAACCTCCTGCCACCTAATTAAGATTTTAGAGTGTGTTAGAGAAAAGATGGCCATTATGGTACATGTGAGGACCAATAACAGGAAAATGTAGGAGACAGGTTCTGGAGGCATAATTTAGGATTTTGGGTAGGAAATTAAAATCCAGAACCTCCAGGGTTGTATTCTCAGAAATGCTTCCCATTCTATATGCAGGACTCCAGAGGCAGGCAGAGCTCCTGTCTCAATGCATTGATGAGATGATGGTACAGGGAAGAGAGCTTTAGATTTGTTAGGAACTGGGGAGCACACTGGGGAAAGAGGATCCTTCTCCTACTCTTAGCCAGTGTGGAACCAGACTGCTGGCACTAACCTTTAAACAGTCAATACAGCAGATTTTCAACTAGACCATGGGAAAAAGCCAACAGTCACTCAAAAGAGCATAGTTGATCAGGAGGTATCATACAAAGGATATTTGTAAAGCAGGGAACTTAGAATTTCCCAGTAGAGAGGTTGGAGTTAAGGCTGAAATTACCCAGATGAATGTAAACAAAGAGCATACAGATGTAAATTACTCTATTCTACTTGTATCTTTTGCTAATAGCAGGTTGTGAATACAAAGAGAAATGAGAGCACAAATGAAAACCATACTTTAACATGTCTGAATGCTTATAGAATAGTAATATTGGTGAGTTAGAGTGTATGGCACTATAGAAGGATATAGACATTATAGGCATTTCAAAGATGAGGTGGAAGGAGGATAACCAATGGGACATTATGATACCAAGATATAAATTTTACCAACATGATTGGGAAGATCGAATTGGTTGAGAGTTGACATTGTATGTAAAATATGACATAGAGTCAAGCATAATAAAATCCTGCAAGAAATAAATGCACTTTGGAATTCTTATGGATAGAAATTCCATGTGTCATAAGTAAGAGTAACACGATGCGTTTAAACTAGAAGCCACCTGGCCAAGATGAAGAAACAACTGAAATGCTACTAAAAATTTAAAAAGCAAATAAATTTGGCAATACAATAAAATGGGAGTTTTGAATTAAGTTTTTAAATGCCATAAATGACTGCTTCATCAAGTAGCTGGTCCTAGAACCAATGAGAGGACCAGCTACTTTAGATCTAGTCTTCTGCAGAATGCATGGAACCCAAGGGATTCTTGTGTTGGGGCTACTAAGCAATAGACATCATACTGCAAACAGATTTGACATAATCACTGGAGGGAGGACAATAAGTAAAACTACACCAGTAGCATATAACTTTAACAAAGTGAAACTATAATAGAATGAGGACATTTGTTGGAAAACAATTAAAAGGAGCAAAGGTTAAAAGTTTGCATGAGGTGTGGGTGGATGTTATTTAAAAATACAATTTTGCAAACGAAGAGAAAATATATTCCGTGCATTAAAAAGTATGACCTAACGACTGCCAGAATAATTTAATGGTGAGGTAAATGAGGCAGTTAAAGCTAAAAGGTCATCATTCAAAAAAAGGAAAGCAGAACCAAATGTTGATAATAGACAAGAACATAAGCACTGGCAAATTAGATGTAAAACAGTGGTAAGACAGGAAAAGAGAGGATTTGAGAAAACATTGTCCAGTGAGGAAAAATTAATAAAAGCTTTTTTGTCAAGTATATTCTAAACAAAGGCCTGTGAAGAAGTCACTTGGGTTACTAAATGACCAAGGGTGCTCAGGAAGGACAAGGAAATAACCGAAAAACTGAATTCATTGTTTGCCTCATTCTTTACTAAAAAAGGATGTTGGGAACTTACCCACATCTGAAACATTCTTTAATATTGGAGATTCCAAGCAACTATAACAAATATCTGTGACAATGGAGGATGTAATAGATCAGATTGACAAACTAAAGAGTAACAAATCACCAAGAGCAGATGGCATACACCCTAGAGTTGTTAAAGGAGAAAAACATGAAATTGATGACCTGTAACTAGAAATCTGTAATCTAAGAGTTACGATACCTGAAGAGTTGAAGGTGCCCAATGTGATTCAAATGTTTAAAAAGGGCTCCAGGAGGGATATGAGAAACTATAGACTGGTGAGCCTGATGCCAGTGCCAGGCGAAATGGTAGAAGGCACTCTTAAGAAGAAACTCACTAACCATATAAGCATAGCTTAATGCATGGACAGCGGAACACCTTTTTAGTGAGGAAGGAGCAACAAAGCTCCGCCCCCAGCTCCACCCCAACTCCACCCCCAGCTCTATCCCCATTGCCAATTTCTTACTTTACATTTACAGTTAATGTCATTCTTTCTTATGTACATTCTTTTCATAAATCAGTTAGAATTGTTCATTCCCAGACCTAGCAATAAAATACTGATGCTAGAAAACCGAGTCTTCTTTCTTGCCTGTGGGCAGGGATGGCCTGCCACTGAGGAAAAACACCATTGTACAACTATTCTGTACTATGTATGGAGAGGAATATCATCGAATACCAAGAGATGTAATCAGAAACCAGTAAAATGTCGACAGTCCTAATTGTTTGGGCACCACTCACCTGCTTAAAAAGAACAACCATGCTCATCTTGATATGTCACCACAGATAAAGATGGGTGAATGCTGAGGGCTTTGTATGGTGAACTTTCTCAGGGTCAGTGCAAGTTTATTTGGCACCATAGGGAGGGCCAGCGGAAGCATTAGGCATACTAGTTCTCTCCGTGTCTTCTGTTCTTTTGCTTTTTTTTTTTTCTTGCTGGCTGTAATTTGTTCTCCTTCCAGCAGAGCACATTAGTTTGTGACATCATCAGATTCTCCAGAGTAGGGAGGGAAGAGAGGGTAGCGGCTGAACCAGCAAAGCCTTTTCTGAGGAAGAAGAGGGCTGATCCAACAAGCATGGCACTCTAGCTAGAGGTCTCACTCTCTTGCAGCACTCTAGAGAGAAGAGTTCTCACTCTCATATACTCTTTTGCGGCACTCTAGCCAGAAGAGGTCTCACTCTCTTGTACTCCCTGCAGCACTCTAGCCAGAAGAGGTCTAACTCTCTTGCACTTTTCAGCTTCCAGGTATGCTCAGTAAGGAGAGATCCTGCTGAAAATTTAGAATGGGAGTGCGAGCAGTCGTTGCCGGTAGTAGTCATTTTTTCTTTTTTTTTTTTTTTGGGGGGGGGCATTAAACCCTGTGGTCCTCCTCTTTTTCTGACACCTATGTCTTAATAGAGAACATGTTTTTAGCAAAGGGAAATCTTGCCTTACTAATCTTTTAGATTTTTTTGAAGGTGTAAATACACATATACTGTAGATACAGGTGATCTAGTTTGTAGTGTATATGGATTTTCAGAAGGCATTTAACAAAGTTCCCAATGAGAAACCCCTCAAGAAATTACAAAGCCATGTAGGAGGCATTGCCTTATTGTGGATTGGTAACTGGCTAAAATACAGGAAAAATAGGGTAGGACTGAATTATTAGTTTTTCAAATGGAGAAAAGTCATTAGTTGAGTACCACAGGAATTAGTATTGGGACCTGTGCTGTTTAACATATTCATAAACAATCTGGATAAGGAAACAAGTGAGGTGACCAAATTTTCCGATGAGACAAAATTATTAAAGTTGATAAAACAGCAGCAGATTGTGAGGTTCTAAAGAGTAACGTTATAAGACTAGGAGGCTGGCCAACTGAATGGCAGATGAAATTTAATGTGGAAAAGTGCAAAATGATGTACATAGGGAAAAATTATCCCAAATACAGATACCTAAGGCTGAGTTGCATATTGGGAAGCACCACCTAGAAAAATATCTTGGAATTTTTGTGGACAATACATTGAAAACCTTGGCTCAATGTATGGCGGTGAGCCAAAAAGCAATTAGAATGTTATGAATAATCAAAAAGGAATGAAGAATAAAACAGAAAATATTATATTGCATTAGTGCAATATAATATGCATTTGCACCTTGAGTACTGTGTACAGTTGTAGTCGCCGCATCTCAAAAATACATAGCGGATCTAGAAAAGTTGAAGAGGAGGGTGACAAAAATGATAAAGGGAATGAAATGGCTTCCATGTGATGAGAGGCTATGCAGGTTGGGGCTTGTCAGACTGAAAAAGAGATGGCTGAGAAGAACATGATAGAAGTTTATAAAATAATGTATGGTGTAAAATGGGTAAATAAAGGGGTGATTATTTAACATTTCAAAACATTGTAAAAGAAGGAGACATTCCATAAAACTAAATAATGGCAGCTTTTTCATGCACTTGTATCAGGCTCACCGGTCTATAGTTTTCCATATCATCCCTAGAGCCATTTTAAAGATTAGTGTTACATTGGTCACCATCTATTCTTCAGGTACAATAGATGATTTTAATGATAGGTTACAAATTACTAGTAATAGGCCTGCTATTTCATTTTTTAGTTCTTTCAGAACTCTGGGGTGTATGGCATCTGGTCCAGAGGAATTGCTACTCTTTAGTTTGTCAATTTCTTTTAATTCCTCTGAATCATCCCTATTGACCTAAGGCTTGAACAATGTCCAATCACCTTCAAGAAGAGACTTAAGACTTTGTTGTTTGGCCAAGCCTTCCCATAACCCACTCATTTCCGCTTTAGCCCCACCTGTCTTTCCAGACCCCCACCTGTCTATGCAGACCCATACGATATCTATGTAATGGTAATAAAGCCTTTATTTTTTATCCCCTTCTCCCCCCCTTAACCAACCCTGCCCTTCCGGATTTTTTCACCCTTCTAATTCTTCTCATCACGGTTTATTTGCTCTCTCCCAAATGATATGTATCCAAATTTTTCTCCACACTTGTCAAAGTAAATCAAGACTCTATCACGGCTTTCTCCCAAGTTATGTTATCCTGGTTTATCCAAGTTCGCTCCACACTGTTCAATACAATTCAAGACTCTGTCACTCTGCGCTCTCCTAAATTATGTTTATCCAAGTTTTCCCCACCTTGTTCAATGTAAGACAAGACTTTGTCACTGTTGTTGTTTGCTGGTTGTAATGTAAACCGAAGTGATAATTAATTCTGATAATTGAACCTCAGTATATAAGAGTTATAAATAAATAAATAAATACATAAATAAATAAAATACTATTTACAGGTATCTCCCCAATCCTCCTCCATAAATTCTGTAGCAAAGAATTCATTTAGCTTTCTACTTTGGCCTAAGTGACCGTTTTACCCCTTGATCATCTAAAGGTCCAACTGACTCCCTCACAAGCTACCTGCTTTGGATGTATTTGAAAAAGTTTTTATTATGAGTGTTTGCCTCTGTGGAAAGCTTCTTTTCAAATTCTATTTTGCTGTCCTTATCAATGGTTTGTATCTAATTTGCCAGCACTTATGCTTTTTCCTAATTACTTCATTTGGATCCTTTTCTCATGTATTCAAAGAAGTTCTTTTGGCTAGTATATCATCTTTCATCTTACCTTTTAACCATGCCAGCAGTCATTTGGCCTTCTTTCCCGCCTTTTATAATGTGTGGAATACATTAGGTCTGGAATTCCAAGATGATATTTTTACACAATGGCTATGCCTGATATATACTTTTAATCGCTGCAGCTGCATCTTTTCATTTTTTTCCTCATTTTATTAAAGTCTCCTTTTAGAAAGTTAAATGCTGGAGCAGTAGTTTAGCTTAATGTCATCACTCCAAATATTAAGTCAAAATTGATTGTATTATGATCATTGTTGCCAAGTGGCCCCATTCCCATTACCTCTCACATCAAATCCTGCATTCCATTAAGAATTAAGTCTAAAATAGATCCACTTCGCATCTGTTTCTGGACCAGCTGCTCCAAGAAGCAGTCATTTATTTCATCTAGAAACTACCTCCATAGCATGTTCTGATGCAACATTTACCCAATCAATATTGGGATAATAGAAATCTCCCATTATTATTGTGCTGCCCAAATTTGAAAGCTTCTCTAATTTCGTTAGCATTTAATCGACTGTCTGTTCAATCTGTTCAGGCAGACGATAGTATATCCCCACAGCTATATTCTTACCAATTACACATGGAATTTATATCCATACAGATTCTACAGTGCATTTAATCTCCTGCAGAATCATTATCCTGTTTCACTCTATACCATCCCTAACATATAGCACCCCTCCCCACTAATTTGAGCCATTGTATGATATAATTTCTACTACCTGGTATCTCACTATCCCATTGGTTATCCTCCTTCCACAGGGTCTCTGAGATGCCAATTATATCTACCTCTTCATTCAGTGCTATACATTCTAACTCTTCCATTTTATTTTTTAGACTTCTGGCATTTTCATACAGACAATTCAAGGTATGTTTTCTGCTTGTATATACATTCCTCCTTGCAGTTGACCAGGATAATTTATAATCTTTTAATTCAATCTGTTCTTTACTTAAAAGCACCTGGGCTACTTTTACCTTTATTGGAACTTTTCTGTCGGATTGCTCTAACTTTCCTGTTTTGATAGTATGGCTTGAAGATACCACCCTCCAGACTGTATGCTGCTGAACAACTGCTGTCTTTCCCCCATATTATATTTTAAAAGGTGTTATATCTCCTTTTTAAATATTAGCACCAGCAGCCTGGCTCCACCCTGGTTAAAGTGGGCCCATCCTTTTGGCCTATGCTTCTCCTTCTTCAGAAGGTTTCCCAGTTCCTAATAAATCTAAAGCCCTTGTCCGTGCACCTTCATCTCATCCAGACATTGATATTCTGGAGCTGTGCCCACCTCTGCAGTCCGGAACAGTAAGCATTTCTGAGAATGTTACCCCGGAGGGTCTGGATTTCAACTTTCTACCTAAAAGCCTAAGTTTAGCTTCCAGAACCTCCTTTCCACACTTTGCTACACCTTGGGGGTCTTGCTGCCACTCTATCTGGTTGCCATACTCCTGATGCTTTATCTTGGGTTTCTTTTGCCCACATCTCTAATGCTATACCTTGAGGTCTTATTTATTTATTTATTTTATTTATATTCTTTTTTATACCGAAATATAGCAGGCTGCCTTCATTCCGGTTTACATTGTAACAACAGTTTCATACAGTGAACAGTTATAAAATTATAAATAAATAACACCAAACTAAGAGAAAAATGTGGTTATATAACGTCTCAGCAAAAGTAGATTAAACATTTTTTTTTTTTTAGAATGAGACAAAGGTTAGTTTAGTATAGTACTTATTAGCATATATAACAAAGAAATTGTGTTTAGAAGGTGGTTGGGAATGGTCTACATAGATCAAATCATTCTGTGTATGATTGTCTAAACAGCCATGTCTTTAGTTCTTTTTTGAAGTTTTTGGAATCTTTGATGGAACTTAGATATTCTGGGATAGAGTTCCATTCTTTTGGTCCGGCTATGGAGAAAGCTCTATGACTAGTAGAGGATAGTTTTGCAGAGGAGAGAGGAGGAATGAATAGCTGTAATTTGTCAGAAGATCTTGAAGAGCGGGGTGATTTGTGTATTGTAATCATGTTGTCTAGGGATGAGTTGTTGTCTTTGTAAATTTCATTATGTATGATGGTTAGGGATTTGTATCTTATTCTTTGTGAAATAGGTAACCAGTGAAGGCTCTTTAGGGTTGGAGAGATGTGGTCGAACTTCTTTATTCGGTTAGAACTCGTGCAGCAGCATTTTGAAGTAATTGTAGTGGTTTTAGGGATGATTTAGGTAGTCCTAAGAAAATTGTGTTGCAACAATCTAGACTTGAGAAAATGAGGGTCTGAAGAATTGTTCTGAAGTCATTCGGATACAGTAATGGTTTGAGATGTTTTAGGATTTGGAGTTTATGAAAGCCTTCTCTCGGTTTTATGGCAATGCAATTCTTAAGGCTCAGGTTGTAATCAATCCAAATGCCAAGATCCTTTATTGGATTTTTCATTTGTATTTTGGAGTTGTCAATTTGGATGTATGGAGTTTGAGAGGTTTGAGAATAGAAGTTTCTTTTTAATAAGATCCATTCGGTTTTGTTCATATTTAAACATAGTTTTAATTGGTTGAGGAAAGTTTTGATTGAGTTGAGGTATTTTACTGTGAGATGTATAGCTTCTTCAATGGTGGATGTTATGGGGATGAGAAGTTGAATATCATCAGCATAAAGAAGGTTATACCAAGATTGGAGATGAAGTTACAGAGTGGGAGAAGATAAATATTGAAAATATCTTACAGCCATTCTGCTATGCTGTCATACCCCTAATGCTTCATCATGAAGGTATTGTTGTCAATCTGCCTATAGTGCTGGCATGACCATTAAGTGGGACTAGTCAATCGCCTTGAGTGGCATCAGTGGGTGGGATGCCAAGGGGAACACAAAGGCGCCATTTTCAAAATGCAGGAGGGGCAACAACAGTCATGGAGCACTCGCTAGATTTGTGCGACATGGTGTATGCAATTAGAGAGAGAGAGAAAGCACTATAAGAGGGACCATAACTCTATATATCTGCCATTGCCATAGGGGCACATTCAACTCAGGATGGGTTTGTGGGGGGCGGTATTACATTGGTCTGCCTAGGGTGTCATGGGCCCTTGCACCGGCCCTGTCTTCCTAGCTGCCATTCCCCTAATGTGTTACCTTGGGGATCCTTGCTGCCACGTTGCCTTGCTACCAGCATGCCAGACTATACCTTGGGGTTTGTTGCCTCTGTGTTGCAGACCACACTCTATAGCATGGGGTTATAGCAAGAATCATAAATATGTCGCGTCTCTCCCTGAGGTGGTCTTCTGGGGCTTGACCTCTTGAACCTTGTCGCGAAGTAAGCGATGAATCCTTGTTGCCAACTTCATCAGTTCTGCTAAGGTCTCAGGCATCTCTAGAGCTGCCAGCTCATCCTTCAAGCGGGAGTTCAGGCCTTCAAAGAAGAGAGTCTTCAGGCATCTAGGGTCCCAATGTAATTCAGAAGCCATCGTCTTGAATTCTATGGTGAAGTCTGGTAAAGGTTTATTACCTTGTTTCAGATGAACCAAAGTGCATCCTGCTGTAGTATACTGGGCAGGGTAATCGAATACTGATTTGAACAGTTCAAGATACCCAGCAAGATCATTCAGATAGGGTCATTGTGCTCCCACAGCGGTGAAGCCCAAGCCAGCACTCTTCCGTCTAGATATGAAAGGATATAGGTGGTCTTGGCATACGCTGTAGGGAAACGGTTAGGTTGCAGCGAAAAGTACATGCAACATTGATTGATAAATCCTCTACATTTCCACACTTCACCCGAGAAGCGTGTTGGAGCAGACAGAGGCACTGTAGTCTTGACTGTCACTTCAGGTGGTGTAACTTCTTTACCTGTGGTAGTTGGTGTATTAATTTGTGCATGTAGCTGGTTAAAGGCGACAGTCAGGTTATCCAACGAATTCTGTTGTTTGGAGATTCGCTGCACCGGAATGGCCTGCAAAGCGGTGAGCTGAGCTGAATCCATGGAGTTAGCAATCTGTTATGGTTTCGAAGTGTTTGAGTGGATTCCTGGGTACTGCGGAGATGGCCACCCTCACGGGGAGGAGCCCCATGAGGAACCGCAGTACTAGGCTAGACTCTATACACGCAGACACAGAGAATTTGTGTTTATTATACAGCTTGATGGTACTGCTCGGGGGTGGCGAAATGAGGGTAACCCAGTAGAGTAGTCTAGGGGTCCTCGGCAGAGGAGACCCATCCCATACTCCAATAATGGTAGGCTGTGCTGGGTAGAAGAGAGAGTCCCGGATGTAGACTCACAGCGCTGAAGCTGGAGGTGAGACAAGCTGACAAGGTTAGTTTTCTCACTGAATAAATAGCTGTATTTGTTTGAAGATCCTGGCAGGCAGAAGTAGTTGGTTGCAGGCACCAAGGCAGGGAGGAGCAGGCCCTCGAGGAGTGAGTACCCGGTATCCCAGATAGGCACCTGAAAGAAAGCATAGGGTCCCAGAGGAGCGGGTACCCAGGTTAGAGGTGAATGGCCCCGAAGGGCAGAGAGAACTTCCAGCAGCAGCAAGGAAGCGACAGAGTAGTTAGACTGGAGGCATTCCAATCCTTGCTAACTCAGTTTGTTAGCAAACAAAGGGCAGTTTAAATACCTGGATGGCGTGTGATGTCACTCGGAGGGGCCGTCCCCCGAGGTCCTGCATGACATGGATAAAGACATGGGTGGCGTGCGCGCGCACACCCTAGGAGGCCCCTCAGGGAGAAAACATGGCAAACACCGTCGCCATAGCAGTTCCGGGGACGCTGGAGAGAAGCAGCTATGATGATGTGACAGCAGCCATCTCCCAAGGCTAGTGGAGAGAGAAGGAAGAAAGGTGAGGCACCAGAGGGTCGAAACGTCTGAAAACAGACGGTCACAACACCCGGTCAATTATGGGCCCTATGGATGCTCACATTCGCTGCGGAGAAGCTGAGGTTCTGGCGGTGAATTCTCTGGTGATGGCCCGGGGGGAGGAAGAGCCCGAGTCAAGCCCTGAACTACTTACATCGCTTTCGCTGGAGGAAAGATCCCCTCCTATGAACCCCGCCGAGAGATACACCAGCCAGCAACGAAGTAGGTGAGCAGGTACTGGAGATGAGTCTCCCGCGAGAACCTCTTCCGGAGCCCAGGCTGCTGGGAGAAGTAGTCTCACCTCCTATCCATGCTGAGCGGGTGGTAGGAGTAGTAGCAGTAGCAGAGGAACAACAGATACAGGAGAGAAGTACACTGGAACAGTTGGATTGAAATATTGGTAATCGTGGACACTCTCATGAGCTGGTAAGGCCTCAAATCTTTTCTCTTGAAGCTTTTATGGGACACAATCCAGGGTATAAATACAAATATATCTATGCAGAAGTGTAATACTACTAAAGAGGTAGAGAGAATGGATAAATGTCTGGTCACAGCAGAGAAAGGGATATTGGAAAACAATCAAAAAATACAATCATTGCAAGTGAAAATGGACAGCGCTACAAATATTCAACATGAGCTAATAAAAGAAAATCAATTTCTCCATTTAAAAGTGGAAAACTTGGACAATCAGATTCGGGCAAAAAACCTTAGATGTATAAACTTTCCTAAGGTACCATTTACTGCTCCCAAGGAATTATGGAGACACTACATGATGGAAACATTAAAAATCACAGAAAAAATGCTACCCATTATTTCAAAGGCATATTTTATCCCGGTAAAAAAGAAAGTTCAAATTGAAGAAAGAGATTTCCAGATATTAACACCGAAGGAACCTGTGAATTTGGATGTATCAGCTGTGTTAGAACAGACAGATGAAAATCTAGCATTACCATCAACTTTAATAGTAACTTTTCTCCTGGAAACAGATAGGGAATGGATTTTTAAGAGGTATTTTACCTATCGCTCTGAGTCATTCCTTAACCATAAGGTACAAATTTTCCCTGATCTTGCGAGGCAAACTCAGAGGAGACAGCAACAATTTCTTATGTTAAAAACACAAGTGCTGGAGTTGGGTTGTTTTTTTTTTTTTAAATATCCATGCAAATGCATGATAAAGCACCAAGGTGTTTCCTATCTTTTCTATCAGCCATCTCAGCTGATCTCCTTTATATCAAATAAAAAGGGAGTGGTTACTTCTTCACCTGTTTCTAGTTTAGTAACTCCTTAAAACTATTATGATAGGTCTTTCATAAAATATAATGCTGTACTCTATAGGCCATGAATTTTGTTTCGTTTTCCTGAGATAGTGATAATCATGGATTATTTTGTGGGCTAGATATATGCATTGTAACGTAGGATAATGACCCTGAAACTATTTTGGTAATCATGGATGTAAATAATAGATTTTTTTTATGTCTATATTATTTTGATCTTGTATATGGAGTTACAAAGTATGTTTCATTCAAGTAATGAATCCCTCCCAGTAATGAATCCCTCAAGTAAAGAATCCCTCCCAGGCCGCTCCGATTTCGGAGCGGCCTGGGAGGGATTTTGGAGTGGCCTGGGAGGGCATGGAGGAAGGCAGCACGGCAGCTCGGCGCGTGCATGTTATAAAATCGGGCATACATGTGCGCACACCGGGTAGCGAGCACACATGTAGGCCGTGCGTGCTTCTTTTAAAATCTACCCCAGAGCTTTTAAAATCCTGCCCATATGTTGTAGGTGCAACTTTTGCATATATTTGATTTAAAATTTATGTGGGCTGTTGCAAAATTATTCTCCTAAGGAAGCAACCTACTAATTATTTTAGCTGGTTAATCAGTCTAGGTGTCAAATTGGAGTCTCAGAGTACAGTAGTACTCTTACTTCTTGTTAAAGATATAGAATCAGACCTACCTATCCCACTCATTTTTGCTTATATAAACTCTTAAGTGGCCTCATTCCTTTCAGCTTAACTCAATTAAAGTTGCCTCTTTCTCAATTATTGCCACCTATAAGCCACTCAGTTTAATTTTTTCCCATTCATGTCCCCCTTTCCTCCCCTGTCTCTTCTCCTCCCAGTATCTCAAAATCCCTTGTTTGTTTTTTCTCTGTGTCTTGTCCATCTGTCTTGACTGTAAGCTCCAAGGGGTAAGGACTGTGCAGCACCTGAATATATCTAGTATATGCTTTAGAAATGATTATAAAAAATAATATTAATAACAACTAAGCAGTTACTCAGGTAAAATTGGTGGTTAAAACTCTCTCTCCCCCTTTTCAGGTAAAGTATATGAGCTGTTGCACAGTGTAGATACTTTTACCCTTGTAACAAAGAGCAATGCCATGGATGTGGAAAGGGTGGGCCTGACAAGAAGCAAGCTGCATACAGGGAATTCATTTTAAAATGTCTGTGCATGCTTTATGGTGCAAACTTTAACTTTATTAACTTAAATTTTTAATTTATATTTGGCCTTTCATGACTGGTCAGCCACTCCTTTGCATCTACTAAAAAGCTAGTGCAAAATCCATCAAAATGGAAATACTAGTGCTTCCGGTTAGCTCTCTTGGGAGTTTCTTTTTGAAAATATACTTGCAGGTATCCAAGGGTCTACAAACAATACAGAGATTTTAAAAGTGCTCTTAAGTTTCCTATGGGCCTCATTTTTCCAGAGGGACTCGCACGTGATAAGGAACGTTTAGCACGCGAAAAGTACTTTATCGCGTGCATACCAAAATGGGGCGGAGTCGGCCCTGGAAGAGGATGGAGTTGGGCGTCACCGGGCCGACTCCGCGAAGACGCCGTGGACAACGAAAAGGTAACGGTCCTATTCGCATCCGAATTCACGCCCCAATAGCTACACCTTCTATGGTGGTGCTATTGGGTGCGACAACCGGCAGCGATCACACCAAGACGGTGCGGATCGCTGCCGGCTAGCTCAGGCCCGCCCCCCGTTTCGGCCCCCCCCCCGCCCCTCATTCCCTAAAGTATCGCAGGCCTGCGATACTTAGAAAATGAGGCCCTATGTTGGAAGCACCCTGAACATTCCTTGTATACCAGAAAAGTTTCTTAATATGTCTGTTCCTAGTCTTTTTTTTTAAACAATCAGAATTAGTCTGTTGGCCAGTACCATTCCAATGTTTACAATTACTGTATATGTGTTACCTATTTACATTGTCACAATTTAATAAATGAAGGCATGTGTTCTGCCTAATCTAATGCCTCTCTCTGTTCTGTACATATTTTACCCAAACTCTTGTACATCCCTTCCTACATCTGACGAAGTGGACTCTGTCCTCAAAAGCTCATGCTTTAATAAACTGGTTAGTCCTATAAGGTGCCTCTCGACTCCTGTCATTTTTGCTTCACCAGACTAACACCAGCTATCCCTCTGAAGATTTTAACCAAGACATAGTTTACCAAGTTTATCTCTGGCTTATCCACAGAGATTCAGATTCAAACTGCAGTTAATTCCTTTGACGCCCACACCTGCTCTCCAACCACTAAATTACTTGTCTCTTTTGTTTTAAACGATATGTACTGTAATATAGTGATACCAGTAAGCACCAAATAAAAGGTAAATGCTATGTTAAAAATATCTTGCCTACTGTGTGAACAAAAATCATATTTCAAGTAAGACTGAGCACATCTATAACACTTAAATAGATAAATCTGTTCAAATGATTTTTTTATAATTGTTAATTATCCTTAATACTCAGCCATTGCTGTTATTCAATTGTAACTATGTGCTACATGAAAGAAGACCTGTTAGTAAAATAATTAATCTTAAAGAAGAAATGAAATGAGGTCAAGCTACTGTAATTGTTCTTTCATTAGCACACAGCTAATTTGAAAACACATCTTCTGTTCTTTCTTATTAAAGTCACTTCTCAAAAGTAATTTAATTGTTTGCTGTTGATAATCACTGAAATTATCTTATTTTCTTAGTAACCCATTCTCCGCACCTCCTCTCCTCCCAAGAATTAAAATAGGAGAGCTCTTTACTTTGTGCGTTATCTTTATGCTGCCTTTTTCTCTGCAGACAAGGCAAATTATTATTTAACACTGATAATTGATATCTTCTGACAGCACAAACAGTTAACATTTTTCAAAGAAGCATGTGTAGAAATTTTCATGTCCCTGCAGCTACACAGCACATTTCAATTTATCATTTTCCAGCTATAGGAACTAACAGTTTTTTTTCTCTTAGCTGAATGTTATGGTTTTCTTCCTACTTTTTCTTTAGAGCAATTCTTTTCATTAAGGCAAAACTGTGCCTTAGTACATAAGAACATAAGAAAATGCCATACTGGGTCAGACCAAGGGTCCATCAAGCCCAGCATCCTGCTTCCAACAGTGGCCAATCCAGGCCACAAGAACCTGGCAAGTACCCAAAACCTAAGACTATTCCATGTTATCATTGCTAATGGCAGTGGTATTTATTATTCCATTTAGTGTTTTAGGGAGGTTGTTTAAGTTTTCTTTACTTTTAACTTTTTTGTTAGGGTCCCCAGTTTTGCCACGGTCTCTATAAATGCCCCCAATCACCTTTTTACTACTTAGGTTGTCTGCCTTTTACAGTTTCTTTTCCTTTTGATTTCAAGTCTTCTAGGAGTAGGCGGTGACAAATATTTTCATTTCATTTTGCTTTTTATTTTTTGGTTTGTGTTATGTCGGAGGTGGACCCTTGGGCTGAGGTGGGGTTGATGCAACCCATAGGTGAGGACCTACGGGTCCCCACCATCAGCAGGTGGAGTGGGCTGAAGGTAGAGGCCGCTGGAGCTTCACCTATACCAGCCTTCGTTCCCCATGGATTGAGCCTTTGGGTGCCGGGGCCGGCAGGACTTAGGTGGGCGTCAAGGTTGGTTAGCAAGAGAGGTTAGTTCAGCCCAGAGACAGCAGACGATAGGTGGCGTAGTCCTACCCGGCACTGGGTACGGTACTGGAACTTGGGCGCTGATGGAACGGAGATTAGCTGGGGGTGCTCGAGCAAAGGTGGGCTGAAGCCTAATAAGTCCACTTCCAGGGAGTAGGCTAGGAGAGGCATCAATGACAGGCTTGGATCAGGGCCAGTAGCAAAACGGAGGCAATGGCAAACAATGCTGAGTTCTGATCATGGAGAAGTCAATAGCGTTAGTCAATCAAGGCAATGGTCTGATCACAAAGAAGGCAATAGCGTAGTCAGGCATCGTGGAGGTCTGCATCTGGAGATAGGCAGCAGTGATTGATGAATGACTGCCAGCCAGGCACAGTCAAAGCTGCAAATGCAAGTCCAGCACCAACAACTAAGCTGGCAGGCACAGCAGTGAGACACTAGTTTGGTATTTTTAAAACTTTAATTGAAATACTAGTGGCTCACTGGCTAGTATAGCTAGCTAAACTATAAATCTAGTAATAAATCTACTACACTACTGCTGCACTGTTTAGTATTTTTAGATATATATAGCCCCCGAACACAGGACAGATATAGGATATAGGATATAGTGGCTCACTGGCTGGTATCTGATAAGGGGATTAAATTGGCACGAACTAGGAATTGACAAGCACCAGACGGCCTGATTGCCAAGCCATTTCTTACATTTCTGATTGGGAAAGTAGCTAGACTGGGTATCTCACTTAAACTAATCCACTAACCCCTGTCTAACTGATTGGTCTTAGACATTAGCAATGTCAATGTAAGTTTATTTCCTGCTAAAGCTATGTTCGTGACCAAAGGACCCAAATCTGACTAGAATGTGCTGGTCACTACCACTAATTCACTAACAATGAGTCGCAATGAAAGACCATGAGAAGGCTGCCCAGAACATGGTCACTTCAAAAGCATCTGAGGCTGTGGATGGCAAAACCTGCCAAAGCTTAAGCAAATGAGCATGCAAGATGGGCCTACACACACATCCAAAGGAAACTTGGATTCCTTTGCACAGCCTAGCATCACTCTTTTAAGAGGGAATGAGATGATGGGATTAGTCAATCCCTGTGTTTTAGCAAAAAAGGCTAGACCTAACAAATGAATGTGCACTGTGCTTCTGGTAATCCCTGTCTGCTTACAGAGTAATATATACTATACCACCAGGTGCTCAGGTATTGGGCCAGGTTGCCAACCTCTTTCAGACAGAAATTACACCAGTCAACTATACCCATTTATGTACACCGTCCACATGTTTAGTGCAATTGATTGGCGGAGCATTTCCCAAGACTCCGACCCCATAAACCCATAGGTGAGATGGCACTGCCACTTCCATTGACATGGTGTTGGGAACCAGTTTCCTGAACTCAGCCCACTTGCATCAAGAAAGACAATCAGTAATCTTGTTGTGAGTTCCTGGGATATGCATTGCACATGCATGAATGCTGAGTAACAACCTCTAGAGAACAAAGCCCCTCATCAATTCAGATATCCGAGGGCACTTAGAAGAATGCCTATTGATTATGTCTACAACAGCCTGGTTATCAAAATGAAATATGACTCTCTGATTCGCCAAGTGGTCACCCCAGATATGCAATGTTCCAGGTGGTGTCAGAGTGAACACACTCCATCGACCACATTGTAGCACACCATAAATCCCATCAAAAGAGGCAAAGTCAATACTTCCAAATGCATCTAAGTATAGTTTGAGATCATCACTAGAGACTGGGGGAGGAAGCCAAAAGGGTTGTGCCATTAAAACTGGCTAAAAAGGTTTCCCATTTTGCCAGGTCTTCTCATTTATCTCTGCTCATCCTAATTCAATGATGATTCAGCCTGATGACCATGGTTGCCAAAGATTGCCTACACAAAAGGTTCAGGCCATGAGGATCACTCTGCCTGCAAAGGCCAGGCTTCCAATGAGCAACCGCATATGCTTCAAGGATACCTTGATAGGCTTTCTTGTTTCGCTGATTAGCTGGGACAACTTATCAAGTTTGTCATGCGGGAGCCTGGACAATATGCAGTTGGTATTAAGCTTTACTCCCAGAAAGCTTCATGATGAAGTAGAGCCTTGTAGCTTGTCAGGGGTGAGAGTGAAGCTGAATCAGCAAGCCTGTTTTGAAATTCCTGAAACAACAGCTGACAAACTGCAGTCCAACTCGGGCCAACCAACAGAATATTCCTAGTAATGGACAACATTTGGGATTCCCTTACACCTCACCAGTTCCCAGTGCAGGAAGATACTGACTATCTCAATGTAAGAACATGCAATGGAGCAGCCCATCAGCATGCACCTATTGAAGTAATAGGCCCCTACAAAATGGAAACTAGCAAAGGGAAGCAATGGGAGTATACTGGAAGCAAACAAAAGGCCGATTCTATATCTGCCTTAGCCATGAGAGCACCAGTACCACATCCTCTGAGCTTGTCTAGCGTAGAATCAAATTAGATGTCCTTCACAGAGAATGCCTCAGGTGGGATGAAATCATTGACTCACCCTTCCAACGGATATGATAGATTATGGATCAGCCTGTTCTTGCCTGGCTCCTTCTTGGGTACCATGGCCAAGGAGGACAGAATCATCTAGATGAAAGACTTCACAGGGAATGGACTGGACTTCTGCCCCATATCTAATTCTATGGATAGCTTCTCCCTGATGATAGTGTAATGGGAAGCAAACCAAGAATTTGGATATGGGGACAAGGACAAAGGGCCAGTATAAGGTGTCCAAAATCCATACCTGAAGCCCTGCAGCAGAGTGAAAGCTGCCTCCCTATCAGAGGAAACGGCAAGACTGGGATCTAAACTGCACTATTTTACAGGTGTTGGGGCATGGGCGAAGGCTAAGGCCTCATTTCCTAGTGCTGTGAATCTGGTGGCAACCCGAAAGGAGTGACAATGGGATTGCCTTTCACCAAACCTAGCTATCGAGTGAGTCAACCACAGCTCCACATCGGTTGAGCACCAGGACATACCAGGTGTGTCCACCATCCTTTCCCTGAAATGTTCATCATGAATGAGCCAAGTGTAGCCCTTATAAGTGGAATGAGCACTAATAATATTGTACAAATAGGACCACATAGCCAAGTGCTTTGGAGGGTTGGCCTTCCCCAATATATATGCTAATCTAGCACATGATCTGACCAAGGAGTTGAGGTTCCAAGAAACCTTCCTGTCTCTGCTGAGTGATTTGTGCTGTTTGTGCTTTTTGATCTTTTGAGTTAACTCGCTAAATGTTTTTGAATACAGAACTCCCATTTAATAGTTATCCATCTAGGTGATGGGTAGGACTGGGCTTTCTGGGGCATGGCTACTTATCCAACTAATTTAGGACTAGATTTATCAATCTACTGTAAATATTGCATGCGATAGTAAAAGGGGCGAGTTTTATGATAAAAGCCTAATTATCACAATGTGCACTATTTTAGCGCTTTGTATAGGTATTACCGCAAAGTGCATTAACTTTTCACACTTTGCGGTAATACCTACATAATTGCATTTTCCTACTTGCAAAGTGCTCATTTCACCAGTGTGGGAGGGGGGGAGACATAAAATCTTCACAAGAGTTTACTGTTCTGTTCGTACATCTCACTCTGCATGTAAAAGTAGCCCCTAACCCCTACACTACTACCTAAAACTCACCTCGCTTTAATAGTGGGCCTCCTATAGTAGCATAAGTAGCTGCTTACTATGGTGCCATCCCCAGAGGCTCTCTCTCTCCCTCTCCCCGCATCTCAGGCCCTTCCCAGGTGTAAAAATGCCCAAAACGGAATTTGTGAAAAAAATCGCAAATTGCATTATGGGTATATCGCACAGCTTAATACAATTGAAAAAGGTATAGTTATTTTCAGCGTTAAAACTGTGCGATATTGTGCATTATGGCTTCGCGAAGCCAGCCCACCTTTTCTGAAATCCTGCCCCCGACTCCTCCCCTTTTACAAATTTACATCGCACCATGCGTTATGGTGCTTAACGCATGCAAAAACGCCATAACGCGATTTGATAAATGGCTCTGTTAGCCAGATAAGTGGAGATATTCAGACTTGTCTGGCTAAGTTAGCCAGATAAGTTGGACCTGTTGTTGAGCAAAGCTAAAGTTAGTCGGATAAGCTTATGTGACTAATTCAAACTTATCTGTGTACATTCAAAGGTGCGGCAACACTCCTAAGTTATCCTAGCCAGATACGTTGTTAATATCTACCTCTCTGTTGCCATGTATAAGTAGCTGGCTATTGGTGCTGTATGTCTCCAAACTGCAGTCTCTTTATTTATTTATTGTTTTTGTTATACCGAGTTTCATGATAGGCATCACATCAACCCGGTTTACAAATAACAAGGAGTGTAAAGCATAACGTAACGTAAAAAACAATATTTTCAATAAGAACCTTGAACTTTAAATACAGTGAATCAGAAAAAGGGAGAGGGAAAGTTACAAAAAACAAGGAAAATAAACTTGGGATGGAAGGGGAGAAATTGCTCACCTTCCACTAGCTGCATGTTTCTCTGTGCCTCATCCAATTGCTGTTGATCATTTCTGCCTGATCTTTACGTCATCACAGAGAGTGGACTTTCATATATGCTAACATGCCTGAGCTTGTTAATCAGCACTGCTTCCTGACCTTGTCTTTCCCATGTCTGCTTTCTTCTCTTGCTTTTCCTTACATGGGCAGAAGAGGAGCATCTGAAACTGTTTGTATGCTGCCCGAATCGTAAAGCAAAGATCACATGGAGGCAAGGCTGTGTAGCAGCTGTGACTTCTGGGGAAAGGGGAGGGCGCAGGGGAAGGAGTGGCTCTGAGGCTGCCTTGCAGGAGTCTGCCAACAGAAATCTGCAAACCACAGTATCTATATAAACTTTCAGAATCTATAATAACTCTTTTTAGCATTCCTTAAGTTTTGGTATTAAGAAGTTAAGCAAAGACTTCTTCCGGTGATGAGCATAATGGAAGCTTGGCATTCGAGCTACGTGGCCCCCCTCTGCGTTTACCTAGAAAAATCCCCTAAAAAATTGGTGATTTCGGTGCCTCTCTGCCCCGGAGGGCTTAACCTGAGTTTGTGCCCACACAGATTTTTTGAGAGCCACGAGTGGCATGAGACAGCGGCCCACACGGAACGGCGTGGAGCGGAGACAAACTGTGGTTAAAATGGCGGCCGCAGCAGAGGCCCCAAAAATGCTGGCGGTGATCTGAGAGGAAGTTCTCCAGCAGATCTCCCAAAGTATTTCTATGGTGCTGGATGTGCGCCTAATAAAAATCCAGACATTGATGGACGATTTAAAAGGCACCCTGGAGGGACAGGCAAAACGGCTGGACCAAGCAGAACAGGTAATGTCTGATTATGGCTGGCAGACTCGGAGCGCCACATGGCAGAGCTACAAGCCCTACACAAAGAGCTCATGGACAAGATGGAAGATCAGGAAAACAGGACAGCGCAATAACCTGTGCAGGAGGGTGAGCTGATAAATTTCATAGAAACATGGCTCCCTGGAAAATTGGGCCTGGTGCTCCCCAATGATAAACTGCACTGCGAACGGGTTCACCGGGTGGGGCTACCGTGCGAGGCGTCGGCCAGACCCAGACCGGTGATAGAGCGCATTCTTAACTAGGCACACAAAACTCAAATGCTCCGCGCCTTCCGCCAACAGCCCTCGGTGGAATACCAAGGGCAAAAAATACTGCTCTTCAATGACTTCTCTGCAGCTATGGCAGCGTAGAGGAAGCAAATGGCGCCGGACTGTTCAGACCTTCACAAAAGGGGAATACGTTTTGCCCTTCTGTACCCAGCAAAGCTGAGGGTACACCACGACAATCGAGTGATCTACCTACAGTCCAGGGAGGAAGCGTCATCCTTCCTGGCGAAGCTAGATAATCCTGGAGTGGCTTAAACAGCCCTATCTGAACACTTAATAAAAGGCCACAGCACGCGTGATCTCTAATGCGAGGAAAAGGGGATAGGGGACCTGCTACTTTGTGCGGAACGAACCTATGGCTCACAACGTCCCTGGTCACTGCACATGCTGGAATTGTTATCGTTGGTTATTACAATTCCATGTTTTTGAAATTTCAGGGTGCCAGGCCAGAGGACTCCTGGGATATAAAAAAGTATACAGAAACGGCCTGTCGAGACTGAACACTATGGTAGCTACCCAGGCTACACGGCCATCCTTAAGCTGGGTGAACGAGGAAGGGGGTCGGAGGGGGGGGTACCTAACTACGTTTGGAAGGTATGATTCAGGAATGGGAAGGTCCCCGTGCCTCTTGAGGCATATGTGTAGTGTGTATGAAGGTATGGATGTGGCTGTGGTATGCATGGTGGAGGGGGGGGGGGGTGATGGGTGGGAAGGGATGAGGGGGGGGAGGGGATGGAGACCAGGGAATAATTGTATGGGCTTTGCTTTTGCCGGATCCGGGGGCTCAGGCTGGGGAGCGCCAGGGCCACTCTGCAGTGTGTTTAATGCCAGGGGCAGGTGACCCTCTGTCTTGGCAATACATGTGTGGTGCTCATGGCAACGGTTAAAATGTATGTCCCTTAATGTGGATGGTATCCACTTCCCAATAAAGAGGTCCAACTTGCTCTCTATGCTGTGCCGCCAGCAGTCACAGGTGGTGTTTCTTCAAGAGACAAATCTAATGGATGTAGAGCATGGGAAACTGAAACAGGATTGGGTGGGGAAATGCATTTACTCCTCATTTTCCGCTCACAAGCAGGGCTTTGCCATTCTCATTCACAAACAATTGTCTTTCCAGCTCAAGCGGGTCTTCCGTGACAGGGAGGGAAGATATGTGGTAGCTGTTGGGGTCCTATACCAACAGCGGGTGGTGTTTTGTAATATCTATGCTGCTAATGTATATTCCCATGAATTTTTTACAGGGTTGGTGGGCGTACTGACCAGTTTTCCAGGCTATACCTTGGTGGTAGTGGGAGATTTTAATATGGTAATTAGTAAACAACTTGATTGCAAACCATCTAAACCAATGATCCCTTTTTAGGGGTAAATTTTTTATGCCAAGAACTCTAACTGCTTGATGTGTGGTGGGTTCTGCACCCCACTGAACTAGATTTTACTTTTTATTCTAACCCACATCAGTTGTATTCCCGATTAGATTACCTGCTAGTCTTTAGCACTATGTTTTCAGGGGTAGTAGATCTATATATTTATTTATTTAGGAATTTTTATATACCGAACATTGTATGTACTTCATGTCGGTTTACATCAAAATTTGGGGATAAGCCTTTAATACTTATCCTTAAAAAATTAAATATGTAAATAAACCCTATAAAATTATTAAGAACCTTGATAAAACTCTAACTATAAATTACAAAATAATAAAATACATTAAATTGGTAAAAAGCACCCTAACTAATAGTGACATCTTTAAAAAGTTAAAATTATAAAAATAAATACTTCTTATCTAATCTGAGTTATTTTCCAGAGGGGGTCGCTAAAATGTTATTCTGAATTGTTGAACGCCTGCTCGTATAACCATGTTTTTAGTTGTTTCTTAAATGGTTGTATGTTTGCCTCTAATTGTAAATTGAGAGGAAGAGAGTTCCAGAGTTTTGGTCCGGCTAGGGAAAGCGCCCTTTCCCTAACTGCATTTAAATGTGCTTATTTCGGCGATGGTACTGATAATAGTGCCTTGCTTAATGATCTTAATTTGCAAGAGGGCGTGTGAATATGAAGAGCTGCATTTAGCCATTCTATGTTATTACCGTAGATGGTTTTGTCAATGAGAGTCAAACTTTTGTACTGAATGTGAAAATAAATTGGTAACCAATGAAGGATCACCAAGAGGGGTGATGTGATCAAATTTTTTTGAATTTGTCAGTAGCCGTGCGGCAGCATTCTGCAAAAGTTGCAAAGGGCAGATAGTAGATAGTGGAAGGCCCAGAAAAAGGGCATTACAGTAGTCCAATTTCGATAGCAAAAGAGCTTGCAGCACTGTTTGAAAATCATATTTTGTAACAAGGGTTTTAATTTCTTTAAAATTTGCAATTTATAAAAGCCATCTTTGATTATAGCTTTTATAAAAACCTTTAAATTCAATTCGCTATCTAAAATAGCACCAAGATCCCTGACTTCCTATTTAATAGTGAAAGGGGGTAAACTTGAACCAATATCAAGTGAAATATAAAGAATCTCTGTTTTTGTGTCATTAAATGAAAGTGACATATGTGTGAGTAATTGTTTTATGGAGTTGGAGTAAATACCCCAAAGTTTCAATGTATTCTGCAATGAGTCTTTATTTGGGAGAAGAATCTGAACATCGTCTGCAAATATGCAATGTACTAGTCCTAAACCAGCTAGCAACCTGCACAAAGGGGCCATGTATATATTAAATAACATAAGAGAGAGGGATGAACCCTGGGGTACTCCTGATGATAACATGACATTTTCTGATTCTACCCTACCTATTTTTACTCTAAATGATCTATTGGAAAGGTAGGATTTAAACCAAGCAAGGAACTCTCTTCCTCTCAATTTACAATTAGAGGCAAACATACAACCATTTAAGAAACAACTAAAAACATGGTTATACGAGCAGGCGTTCAACAATTCAGAATAACATTTTAGCGACCCCCTCTGGAAAATAACTCAGATTAGATAAGAAGTATTTATTTTTATAATTTTAACTTTTTAAAGATGTCACTATTAGTTAGGGTGCTTTTTACCAATTTAATGTATTTTATTATTTTGTAATTTATAGTTAGAGTTTTATCAAGGTTCTTAATAATTTTATAGGGTTTATTTACATATTTAATTTTTTAAGGATAAGTATTAAAGGCTTATCCCCAAATTTTGATGTAAACCGACATGAAGTACATACAATGTTCGGTATATAAAAATTCCTAAATAAATAAATATATAGATCTACTACCCCTGAAAACATAGTGCTAAAGACTAGCAGGTAATCTAATCGGGAATACAACTGATGTGGGTTAGAAAAAAAATGTGTGAAGCTTGCTGGGCAGACTGGATGGGCCATTTGGTCTTCTTCTGCCGTCATTTCTATGTTTCTATGTTTCTATGTAACATCTTTAAGATCAATTTCTTGGCATCTACAAATCATAGAATCATGGTTTATAGTGTCAAAGGCCGCCAAGATATCTAATAGTATCAAAAGGTATGAATTTCCATTGTCCAGACCTCTTAGAATAACGTCTGAAAGAGATGTAAGGAGGGTTTCGGTGTTGTGTGACTTACGAAATCCATATTGAGAAGGATATGTTACGGTACCGGGCTTTGCCCCGGTCCCTCCATTCACCTTGGGGCCGGCCTGGCCCGCTGTTGCTCCGTTCCGGCTGGCAGGTCCCGTCGGGGCCTCTCCCACGGCACTCCCTCCTTGAGGGAGATGCTGCCGATCCATCGCAGCTGGCCCCACCCCCTAGGCGCGCGCACGTGCATAGGAGCTCCAGATCTAAAGGGGCCAGTGCGGGAACAGGCAGGATGGCCCCAGATAACGTCAGACGCGGCAGGGGTATTTAAACCCTGCAGCTAGGCCTGGGTCCTTGCCTTGCAACAAGGTTCACGCTCTTTGAGAGCTACTAGTTGCTACCTTCATCTTCTGGCTATCGACCCCCAGCTTCTGACTACTGGCTTCTGACCTCGGCTTGGACTACTGGCTTCTGATTCCGGCTTCTGACTACTGGCTTCTGTCTTTGGCTTCTGACTACAGGTTTCTTTTTTTTTTTTCAATTCTTTATTTATTGTTTACATGCTTAATTACAATAAACAATTTACACTGCAATAAAAATAATGTCAGCCTTGGGATAACTTATAACAGAAATATAGGTAATATCACATCAGTATATTATATTAGTTTCCCCTTATTCACATTTTTTATATAAGGCAATATAAGTGGAATCTACATCATTTGAACGAATTTTATAAGGAAAATAAGTGTATAAGGAAAAATATACAATATTTCTTGACCTATTTTTCATTTCCTACTTGCCGTTCATTAATCTCAAGAAGTTCTTTCAAACCCTTTGGATCCAAAAATATATAGTTATTACCATCTAATGTAATGGAACATTTACACGGATATTTTAGAATGAATTTTCCTCCCTTATCTATTACTGCTTTCCTATATTGTAGGAAATTCCTTCTTCGAATCTGGGTATCCTTAATGAGGTCAGGGAAAATCCAAACTTTTTGACCATAGAAAGTGGCAAATCCATTTCTAAAAAAAGATCTCAATATGTTGTCTCTATCTGTAGAGAAAGCAAATTGTATTAATAGAGTCTCCCTTTTATTTCAATTTCGTCTTGCGATTTTTGTAACAAATCTGATAAATCTATGGAATTTACTTCAAGTTCCTTAACATTATTACCCTTTCTTTCAAGTTCTAATTCCAGCCTTTTTTTCTTTCCACTTAAATAGTAAGCCTTAACTACCACTGGCATACACTTCTCGGGGATTTTCAAAACTTGGGATGCGTTGTTTCTAAATAATTCAATAGGGTCCATTTTTTTAATGATTGGAAAATTATTAATTCTTAAATTTAATGATCTTATGGTATTTTCCAAATTTTCTAATCTCCTATTTGTTTCTTCCTCTTTGACAATCTGATGACTTTGAATCCTTTCAATCTGGAGTACATGCTTATCTATCTTATTTATATCTTCTTTTTGTTTACCCAATTCAATTGTATTCTGATGCAAAGAATTAGAAGTCTTTAGTACAACATCAGTTAACTTACTTATTGAGGTGTCTAACTTTTCCATATATGACCATAAACTATCCATAGTTACATTTACCGGTTTTGACCATACCTTATTTGCTTTAATTATTATATCTATATTATCAATTTTACTTCTAGCAGAATCCACATTTCCTGGAGTACTAGTTTCAATTGGCTCTAAAGTAGGATTTTCCAAGGTTTCCATACTTATTTGTTGTTTCGAATCATTAAAGTCCAGGTTCACATTAGGGTTTCCATTACCAAGTTCTTTTCTGGTATCCATTGGTTTTAATGATCCCTCTGAGATACCACTCGGGTTAATTGGGGAAATATCCCCTTCTCTTCTGGGTGGTGATGTAGGAGCTGGCTCCCCAGGGCTCAAAGATATATCAGTAGTCAGGGAGGAAGCACTTCGTTCCTGTGCATTTCCTCCAGCGACTAACACCTGTGGGGTTTTCTGTGGGTCAAGCCATTCTAATACTGTCTTTTGACCTATATCTGGAGTTGCTACCTCACCAGAAGGCTGAATTCTGGCCTTTCTTTTGGTGTGTGGCATTTCAAGGGAAAAAAAATTTAGATAACAAAAGCCAAGAGAAGTATAGGTAGTTATTGTATATTCTATACAAAGATTCCACTTTGAGAGGCCAGATAGAGTCAAATACAAATTAATCCTACCTGGAGGTGTTGTTTTCTCAGTCCATTTTAATTTCAAGTTGTATTCGGAGAAATAAGAAGAACTAAGACAAAATCCGACAAAATCCCGGCAAAGCCCGGCTAAGCCCTGCTTAAACGCGCGCGGCTTAAGCAGCGCGCCGGCGTCGGCTGCGCGCCGCTAGCAGTGATGGTTAAATGCAGTCACTTCCGGATCTGGTCTAGGCCACGCCCCTCCGTCGCGAAGGGAATCAGCTGTAGTTGTAATTAGCAAGCCGTCGGGGCAAATGCTTACCCCCGGGTGCAGGACAGCTTTTTTTCAGGTAATAAATATGTCCTTCTCCTCCAGCCTCCAAAGAATACCACAGCAGCGATGGTTAAATGCAGTCACTTCCGGATCTGGTCTAGGCCACGCCCCTCCGTCGCGAAGGGAATCAGCTGTAGTTGTAATTAGCAAGCCGTCGGGGCAAATGCTTAACCCCGGGTGCAGGACAGCTTTTTTTCAGGTAATGAATATGTCCTTCTCCTCCAGCCTCCAAAGAATACCGCAACAGCAATGGTTAAATGCAGTCACTTCCGGATCTGGTCTAGGCCACGCCCCTCCGTCGCGAAGGGAATCAGCTGTAGTTGTAATTAGCAAGCCGTCGGGGCAGATGCTTACCCCTGGGTGCAGGACAGCTTTTTTTCAGGTAATGAATATGTCCTTCTCCTCCAGCCTCCCTAACTACAGGTTTCTGACCTCAGCTTGGACAACTGGCTTCTGATTCCGGCTTCTGACTTCTGGCTTCGGCTTCTGACTACTGCCTCTGACCTCGGCTCGTCCATGGCTTCTGATTCCGGCCGCTCCACTGGTTCTTGACTCCAGCTCTCGTCCAGGAGGCCCCTTCCTAAGTCCAAGCGGCTCGGGTCTTCACGAGCTCCTCTTGGGGGGACCGCGGGCTTCCAGTGGTGAAGTTCCAGCTGGCCTCCTGGCTTCGGCCCTTCTCTTCTCAGTCTTCAGGAACTCCTCTTCAGACCCCAGCCTTCAGGAGATCGCACGTAAGTCCAAGCGGCTCGATCCTCATGGGCTCCTCCTGGGGGGACCTCGGGCTTCCAGTGGTGAAGATCCCTCCGGTCTCCTGCTCTGTGCCGCCTCCCGGCTTCGACATCCACAGTGGGCCTCCCCACGGTGAGTCTTCATCTGTCTCAGCCAGCTCAAGGGTCCACGAATCCAACAGTTTGCAAGGCCATGGACCCGGCAGACGCCATGGGCTTGAAAGCCATTCCCGGAATTGCACAGCGGTTGCAACAACAGTAAATCTGCATTGACTCTCTGATGACAACCATGTAGAGACTAGCCTATCAGATAGATGGAGCCGCTGTATTCAGTCCTCCGGTACCTGTAGCCACGGCCAATATCGGACCGGCCACGCCCACACAAGTGCCAGCACTTACTCGGTACTCTGGGGAAGCGAAGCTCTGCTGCGCATTCCTCAATCAGTGTTACATCTGATTCAACCTACTGCCAGCCCAGTTTCCTATGGATCGGATTAAAACCAGCTATATTATTTCATTGTTGGACGGCATACCCCTGGCGTGGGCCTCCCCACTATGGGAGCGTCAGGACCCCCGCCTTGCGAATCTGGAACAGTTTGTCACAGCTTTCTGACATATCTTCAATGAGCCTGCCTCTGAGTTACTTCAGCTACGTCAAGGCAACCGGTCTCTTGCCGAGTATGTGGTGGAATTCTGTACTCTGGCAGCCGAGCTAGACTGGAGGGACAACAGTCTCCACGGTATATTCCTGGAAGGTATCTCTCCAAGACTCCAGGATGAGCTAGTGGCAAGAGATCTCCTGGATGACCTGAACGGCCTGATCGATCTGGCTGGATGGGTGGACCGCCGTATTCAACACTGTTTTCGGGAAGGGAGGTCCAGTCGTAAACCCAGTAACTCTGGGCTTACATTTCCCTGACCGGTATCCTCCTCCTCTGCATCTCCCGGAAACCAAGACATAGAGCCTATGTAGTTAGGTCGAGGTCCCATCTCTCAGGAGGAGAGAATACAATGCCACGCTCAAGGGCTGTGCCTTTATTGTGGTGGCAAGGGGCACTTCCTGGCCCAATGTGGTGAGCGGCCGGGAAACGCCAGAACCTAGGGATCAAAGGGAAGCTGACCCTAGGCAATACATGTTCTGCCTCCTCATGTACTGTACCGATTACCCTCGTCTACCCTGGGGGCACATTTGATACACTGGCTCTGGTCGACTCCGGAACTTGCAGACCTCATCCAGCTGTTGCAAATTGGGGTCCAACCCCAAATTCCTCCTATCCGGGTGTCTTCGATTCACGGTACCCTCCTTCCGGGGAGCATTACTACTTGCACCAAGTCCTTGGTCCTTCGTACCAGCATCCTGTACAAGGAAGAGATCTCATTACTTATACTGGAGAAGTCCATGCATCCCATCATCTTGGGCTTACCCTGGCTACAGAAGCATTTCCCAGTCATACAATGGGACAACCTTCAGATCGCAGCTTGGAGCCCGTCCTGTTTTTACTCCTGTCTGACTAATATTCCTCGTCCCAGTGTGCCTCTCCTGACCACACCCATGGCACTCCCGCCACAGTTCCAGGACTATGAAGATGTCTTCTCTAAGGAGAAAGCTGAACTCCTCCCGGAGCACCGGCCCTTTGACTGTGCCATAAATCTGATCCCGGGTACTACGCCTCCTAGGGGACGTGTCTACCCCTTGTCCCTTCCAGGGACTCGAACCATGACTTATACCTTCAGGAGAATCTAAACAGGGGCTTCATTTGGCCCTCTAATTCCCCCGCCGGGGCCGGCTTCTTCTTTTTGGCCAAAAAGGATGGGTCACTCCGACCCTGCATTGATTACCGTGGCCTCAACACAATCACACGGCGGGACAGATATCCGTTGCCTTTGATCCCTGAGCTCTTAGACCATCTACAAGGAGCTAAGATCTTCACCAAGCTGGACCTTCGGGGTGCGTATAATTTGGTATGGATACGACCCGGCGATGAATGGCAGACCGCATTCAATACCAGAGATGAGCACTACGAATATTTGGTCATGCCCTTTGGCTTATGCAATGCCCCTGCGGTCTTCCAGAACCTTATGCATGAGGTCTTAAGGGATATGTTGCACACCTCAGTCATAGTGTACCTTGATGACGTCTTGGTGTATTCAAAGGATTTACCCACAGACCACATACAAGTGCGGCGAAAAATCTACAGAAAATCTGCGATAATCGCCTCTTTGCCAAGCTAGAGAAGTGCCAGTTTGAGCAGGAATCCTTACCATTCATTGGCTATATAGTCTCATTCACGGGCTTCTATATGGACCCTGATAAGGTGGTGGCCATTCGAGATTGGCCACAACCGGTAGGGGTTAAAGCTCTACAACGCTTCCTGGGCTTCACCAGTTTCTATCGCCAGTTCATACCCCCACTACACCCGAATGGTTACCCCGCTCATGGCCCTTACCAGGAAGGGTGCCAATGTGAAGAATTGGTCCCCGACTGCGATAAGTGCTTTCCAGAATCTGAAGGAAGCCTTTCTTCTTGATGTCTGTCTCCACCACCCGGATCCGCAGCACCAGTTCATTGTGGAAGTGGATGCATCGGACCTTGCAGTTGGGGCTGTCCTGATCCAGTTATCCACTAAAGGCAAACTCCTACCCTGTTCCTATTACTCTCGAAAATTCTCTCCAGCAGAGAAAAACTACAATATTGGCGATAAGGAGCTCCTGGCTATCAAGCTTGCGCTAGAGGAGTGGCGGCAATGGCTGGAGGGAACCCAATACCCTGTGATCGCTTATACGGACCATAAAAACCTGGAATCCTTGTGCCAGGCCATCGCCTGAATTCTAGACAAGCGCGATGGTCGCTCTTCTTTAGCAGATTTAATTTCCTCCTCTGATACCAGCCAGGCTCCAAGAATATTAGGGCAGATGCCCTCTCACGCACAACGGAAACTGAAGATAACCCGGAACCGCCTCGATATATCCTCGATCCAGCCAAGGTCCTCATTGCAGCATCAGAGGTGGTTCCTATGGGTAAGATGGTCGTACCCGCTCACCTGCTCAAGAAAGTGATGTCATGGGCTCATGACTCCTTGACCGCAGGACATTCAGGGGTTGCTCGGACCTTGGACCTGCTGACCGAATATTACTGGTGGCCTAAGGTCCGGAGAGATGTTGGTCTCTATGTTAGCTCCTGTCCGACCTGTACTCGACAGAAGACGCCGCCTGGTCGGCCCTGGGGACTTCTCCAACCATTGCCTATCCCACCGAGCCTTGGACCCATTTGTCGACCGACTTTATCGTAGACTTGCCAAGGTCTGAAGGGAAAACTGTGATATGGGTCATGATCGATAGGTTTTCGAAGAAGGCCCACTTCGTCCCCCTCTCTAAGTTGCCAACGGCACCTGAACTCGCCAGTCTGTTCGCCCTGCACATCTTCCATCTACACAGACTTCACCTCCATATTGCCTCCGACCGGGGCTCACAATTCACGGTGAAATATTGGAGGGCACTCTGCAGAAAATTTGAGGTCCAGTTGGACTTCAAGACCGTCTTTCATCCCCAAGGTAATGGTCAAGCGGAACACACAAATTGGATTCTGAAAGCCTTCCTCCGAGCCTTCATGGGAGATCTACAAAATGATTGGGTGGCTCTACTCCCATGGGCGGAATTCTCCTACAATCACCATAGGCATTCAGCCACTGGTAGACCACCCTTCCAGGTGGTATATGGGAGACGCCTCCGACCTCCCTTGCCTTTACCATTGGCGGTCCCTTCACCTGCCGTGCAGCTCACAGCTCAGCAACTAAGCAGCCTCTGGAGCTCTACTTGGGAGAAACTGCAACGCCCCGCAGTCACGGCGAAGAAGTACGAGACCATCTGCAAATTCCCACCCCAGCATTTCTTCCCGGGGACAAGGTATCGTTAAGTACCAAAAGCCTTCGTCTGTGGTTCCATCTATGCGCTTGGCTCTGAGGTACATTGGCCTGTTCCCCATCACGGAACGGGTGGGTGCTGTCTCCTACCGACTTCGCCTTCCCGCTATGCTCCAAGTGCATAACGTTTTTCACGTCTTGCTGCTCAAGCCATTGGTCTTGTCCGTCTTCCATAACAAGATTCCTGACTCTGCCGCTCCCGCAGCCCAGGAGGATACGGTCTACCAAGTAAAGGACATCCTGGATGTACGGTTACACCACCGCGGATGGGAGGGCTACGGTCCCGAAGAAAACACATGGGAACCAGCCTCTAACATCCTGGACAAGGGTCTTCTCTGCCAGTTCCACTTGGATCATCCAGCAAAGCCAAAACCCCCAGGAAGGGAGCATAAGAGGGGGGGTACTGTTAAGGTACTGGGCTGTGCCCCAGTCCCTCCACTCACCTCGGGGCCGGCCTGGCCTGCTGTTGCTCTGTTCCTGCTGGCAGGGCCCGTCGGGGCCTCTCCCGCGGCACTCCCTCCTCGAGAGAGACACCACCAATCCATCGCGGCTGTCCCCGCCCCCTAGGCACGCGCGTGCAGGAGCTCCAGAGCTAAAGGGGCCAGCGCAGGAACAGGCAGGATGGCCCCAGATGATTTAAGATGCTGCAGGGGTATTTAAACCCTGCAGCTAGGCCTGGGTCCTTGCCTTGCAACAAGGCAAGGACCCAGGCCTGAATTGTACAATTCTGGTTGCCGCATCTCAAAAAAGATATAATTGCGATGGAGAAGGTACAGAGAAGGGCTACCAAAATGATAAAGGGAATGGAACAGCTCCCCTATGAGGAAAGACTAAAGAGATTAGGACTTTTCAGCTTGGAGAAGAGACGGCTGAGGGGGGATATGATAGAGATGTTTAAAATCATGAGAGGTCTAAAACGGGTAGATGTGAATCGGTTATTTACTCTTTCGGATAGTAGAAAGACTAGGGGGCCCTCCATGAAGTTAGCATGGGGCACATTTAAAACTAATTGGAGAAAGTTCTTTTTTACTCAACGCACAATTAAACTCTGGAATTTGTTGCCAGAGGATGTGGTTAGTGCAGTTAGTATAGCGGTGTTTAAAAAAGGATTGGATAAGTTCTTGGAGGAAAAGTCCATTACCTGCTATTAAGTTCACTTAGAGAATAGCCACTGCCATTGGCAATGGTAACATGGAATAGACTTAGTTTTTGGGTATTTGCCAGGGTCTTATGGCCTGGATTGGCTACTGTTGGAAACAGGATGCTGGGCTTGATGGACCCTTGGTCTGACCCAGTATGGCATTTTCTTATGTTCTTATGTTTCTTAAGGTTCACTTTCTTTCAGGCCTTCGGAGCGCACTGTTAACCTGTAATTGGACGCGCGTTTTCCCTTACCTCTTATTCAGTAAGGGGCGGAAAACGCGCGTCCAACCCACCGAACCTAATAGTGCCCTCAACATGCAAATGCATGTTGATGGCCCTATTAGGTATTCGCGCACGATTCAGAAAGTGTGGAGCCAAGCCGCACATTTTACTTTCAGAAATTAGCGCCTACACAAAGGTAGGCGCTAATTTCTTCCGGCACCAGGAAAGTGCACAGAAAAGCAGTAAAAACTGCTTTTCTGTGCACCCTCCGACTTAATATAATGGCGATATTAAGTCGGAGGTCCCGAAGAGTAAAAAAAGTTTAAAAAAAAGAAAAAAAAATTTGAAGTCGGCCGGCGGATGTCGGGTTGAAAACTGAATGCTCAATTTTGCCGGCGTCCGGTTTCCGAGCCCGTGACTGTCAGCGGGCTCGAGAACCGATGCCGGCAAAATTGAGCGTTGGCTATCAAACCCGCTGATGGCCGCTGCTCCTTTTGCCCGTTTCTAGCGCTGGACCTCATTTGAATACTGTATCGCGCGCACAGGCGAGTGGCCTGTGCGGGCGCCGGGAGAGCGTGCGTTTGCCCGCTCTCCTGCAGACTTTACTGAATTGGCCTGTTTGAGAGCTACTAGTTGCTACCTTCGTCTTCTGGCTATAGACCCAGGCTTCTGACTACTGGCTTCTGACCTCGGCTTGGACTACTGGCTTCTGATTCCATCTTCGGCCACTGACCTCGGCTCATCCACGGCTTCTGATTCCGGCTTCACTCCACTGGTTCCTGACTCCGGCTCTCATCCAGGAGGCCCCTCCTAACTCCAAGCGGCTTGGGTCCTCACGAGCTCCTCTCGGGGGGGACCGCGGGCTTCCAGTGGTGAAGTTCCAGCTTGCCTCCTGGCTTGGCCCTTCTCTTCTCAATCTTCAGGAACTCCTCTTCATACCCCGGCCTTCAGGAGACCGCACGAAAGTCCAAGAGGCTCTGGTCCTCCCGGGCTCCTCCTGGGGGGACCTCGGGCTTCCAGTGGTGAAGATCCCTCCGGTCTCCTGCTCTGTGCCACCTCCCAGCTTCGACATCCACAGTGGGCCTCCCCACAGTGAGTCTTCATCTGTCTCAGCCGGCTCAAGGGTCCCGCGAATCCAACAGGATAGAACAGATGGTGGTTCTCTACATACTCCATCAGTTGTTTATTTTCGACCTTTTCTAAAAGATGGCTAGGAAAGGTTTTATAGTAGATATAGGATGAAAGTTGGCTAAATTTCTGGATCCAATTGGGTTTCTTTATTAAGTGTTTCACCACCGCAAATTTGAGGGTATTAGGGAAACAGCCTTCTTCTAAGATAAATTTACAATGTCGGCTAAAGGCCGAGCTACAATATCTGTAATGATTTGAAGTAGTTTTATGGCTAAAATTCCTGAGGGTGTGCTGCCAGATTCATGTTTTTAGAACGTGACAATTTCCAAAGATGATGAAACTAGATCGAAAGTTGACCAACTACTGGACGGGTTGGACGGAAGTGCAATAGTCTGTTTCGTCGTAGCCGTTAGATTATTAAGAATAGTAAGAATCTTATCCGTAAAATAATTAGCAAATTTGTTAGTTTTATCTTGTAGGTTATCTACTGCAATTGCTGTACTTGTAGGCTTTATATAAGGTCAGAAACATAAGAGAATAAAATTTTGGGGTTGGAACTGGAATTTGTGGATTTTTTCAGCGTAAAAAATCACGTTTTACTAGATTAATAGCGGATATATAATTCTGTAGAACTGTTCTATATTGGTTTAAAGTAGTAGGTTACGGGATTTGCGCCATGCTCTCTCTAGGCGACGTAAAGCCTTTTTTAATGGTTTTTAACTTGGCCGTAAACCAAGGAGCTTTATTAGTCTCGTGAAGAGTTATCTTTTTCCTAATGGTGGGACAAATCTTATTAGATAATTCTGCTGTTAGTGGATTCCCAAGTGTTTGCAGCGACTGCTGTAGAGGAAATATCTATTTTTGAAGGGCTTCTGGAAGAGCACTAATAAGATCTTCTACTTTACAAGATTTTCTGAATTTCAATTTCTACTGTATTAGGGGCCCGTTTCTGCTCGGTGGTATGTTAAATATCAAAGTGGATGTAATGAGATAGTGATCAGACCAGGGCACAGGATAACTGTTAGGAGGTATTGTTATACTGAAGGCCTCATTTATAAACATAAAATCTAAAGAATGACCCGCTTGGTGTGTAATTGTATTAACAATTTGTGTAAAGCTTAATGCTTCTAGACTAGTTAATAATAACTCACATGTATCAGATAAAGAAAGAACATCTACATGTAAATTGAAGTAGCCAAATAGTACAGTGGGGTTGTTTGGATAAAGGATAGTAGAAATTAATTCAACTAATGGTGAACAGTTTAAGTTCTAAAAGTGGATTGCAACTATTGGTGTCATTTCATTTTCAGACCATGTGCCGGTGACACTCACTTTGAAGGGCGAGTGAGGACCGCAGGGTCCCTTTTCATGGCGAATGTATCCTAAGTTGTTTCTTGATAAAAAAATTTCACACTTACATACAGGTTCAGTGGAAGGAGTATTCAGAGCTAAACGTCTCCCCGGAAATCTCACCGGAGCTGTTCTGGGAGGCAGGGAAGGCAGTGATGCGAGGCCATATTATAGCGTATGTTGCTAAGGTAAATCAGCAGCGCAATGCAGAAATACTATGCTTTACTGGAGTACTTAAAAAGGTGCAGCATCAGCATATGGCCACTATGTTGCCAGTTGACAAAGACCTGGCGGACCAAGCGCGCGAATCGCAAAATACTTTACTTCACCAAAAATCATTACGATATTACCGATATCAATTATACAAATATGGCCAATAGGGCGAGCAGAATGTTAGCTAACTTAGTGTGACCCCGAAATCAAAGGTCGGTTATTACAGGCATTCGAGGGCAGTAGTCTTATGCAACTGGAGCATAAGACTACAGCAGCGGATATTTCAGCTTGGTTTCTGGAATATTATAAAATGCTGTATGCCAAAAAACTTCCTGACCCAGCCACCATAGAACAGTTCTTCCAGGGGCTGTGGATCAACTAGAAGGGCTGAATAAGCTTATTATTTATTTATATATATCAACATTTGATCTCAATTGAGATATCACACCAGTTTACATTCAGGTATTGTATTTCTCTATCCCCAGAGGGCTTACAATCTAAGTTTTTGTACCTGAGGCAATGGAGGGTAAAGTGACTTGCCCAAGGTCACAAGGAGTAACAGTAGGACTTGAACTCTGGTCTCCTGGTTCATAGTCCACTGCTCTAACCACTAGGCTATTTCTCCTCCCCATTAGTGAACAAGAGGTATATGCAGTGATACAGGGATTGAAGGTGGCGGGTCAGGAGTTTTACAAAATTTTGAAATTCCAACTTCTGCCCTCGCTGTCCAAACACTATAATGAGCTACTTGTTACCAAAGAGCTTCCTGCTGAAACCAATTGTTCAACCATTGTGGTCTTAACAAAAAAGGATAAAGATCCTTTGGAGGTTAGCTCGTACCGGCCTATATCTCTGATTAATTGTGTTAGGCACTATCACTCACTGTACTGGTATTGCTACACACGCATCCAGCGATATTTTGATGAACCACCTTTTCCGTATGCTGCTGCCAGGCAATCATTCTAAAGCAAAGTTTGGGGGCATGGCCTCCTGTTAGCATGCCACACGATCCTGTTGGTGTGGGTGGAACCCACAACATCCCCCTCTGTAGCATTCTGGCACTACAGGATGGTAACGTTTATGCAACTGGAGCATACGGACTGCACTGCTGGACTCCGCAAGTGGGATAAGAAGTACGAGGAGTGTTGGCAGGGGTGTTTCACACTGTTACCTAAGGACTTACAAACTGGACTGTTGGAAACTGGTTACACTTTTCAATGGGACTGAATCCCTGGTCTCCGGGGGGTTGGAGTGAGAGGGGGGCTGCTGCGGGTTGTCTGAGGTTGTATGATTGATTGAGTGAGGGAAGAAATAGGAGTGAATGTGGAGGTTGCATACGGTATGTGTAGGAAGAATGTAGGGATGAGGCTACTAATTGGGATGATATGTGGATGAGTGGGGGTTACTAAAAAAGAAGAAAACGGGATTTGCATTGCATGCGTTCAGCTGATTGGTCTGTGCTCTTTGTTATTATTGGCGATACTATATCTGCTATGCCGTGCCCTGTTGGCACTGACTGTATTATACTGTTGCGTCTTGCGCATGGATACAAACTCTTGCTGTTAATAAAAATTATTTTGGAAAAGAAAGAAGTTAAGCAAAACTTCAACTCAGTAAAAAACAAAACCAAACTAACTTTGCAGTGCAACCAAAAACTAGTGCATGGGAAAAATACCGAGTACAGTAATTAAAAAAATTTTCTACTGAGAATATATATATATATATATGCACCTTGTGCTTTGTTTGAGCATGTGCAGACTACTACAAAGTTATTTCATTGATGAAAGAGGTCAGGTTATCCAAGATCAGAAAGAAGGCTTTTTGTTGTGTTTTTCCTTACTTCTGGAACAGATTGCCCAAGGAGTTGCATTCTATTTGAGATTTTCGCTTTTTTAAAGCAAATCCTTAAGACATAATTATTTGTCCAGGCATTTCCAGAAGATTAGTATTGATCTGTTAGTTGTAATGTTACTTCTCATAATGAATATATGGGATAGCTATGAGGCTGTATTTGGAACAATTGTTCAATGAGAGGTTAGAATAAAAATAGATGAGGTTTTAATGGAGTTTATGGATTGGAAAAGGGCCTATTTGGGGAGGATAAGAATGGGTCTTTTGCTGTTGCTTTTATTGATTGTACATTATGTTCTACCACACTTTGTACACCTATGGCAGTAAGACATATAAAAAAAATGTTATTTACATTATTATTATTTTCTGTCCATGAAAAGTTCATAGATAAGGGGACAAACAAAGATACCTGGAAATCTATCACAAAGCTATGTTTTATTGTTTAGAACACTTGAGATAGTACAAATTCTTTTTTGAGAACTATAAGGAAAACTTGGCTAAGAATGTTAGCCAAACAAATGTTATTTTCCAATAGGAGATTTTTTTTTTCCACTGAACTCACATTGGGTTTTTTTCATACATTAAGTTATAATAAGGACAGGAGCACAGGACACTAAACCAAGTAGTGGTGATGCTGCAGGGCAGAACCATTCTTCAGCAGACATTTTTTCAGAGGTGCATAATTGTGTGGTTTGAATCTGGAGGAAATTCTTGATACTGTCAATTGCCATGATGCAGGGTTTTCTTTAGCCCTTTTATAAATGTACTTTAGCATGCCATATACCATATATGGAAAACACTGTATTTCCCCATTGCAAAATAGATGCTAAGACAGCAGGTTCAATTTCTAATAATCCTTTTATTTTGTGATTACCGCGGTGTGACAATAGCTCCCTCTAAGCCAGGGATGGGCAATTCCAGTCCTCGAGGGCCGCAAACCAGTCGGGTTTTCAGGATATCCCTAATGAATATGCACGAGAGAGATTTGCATGCACTCTGCCTCAGTCATATGTAAATCTTTTTCATGCATATTCATTAGGGATATCCTGAAAACCCAACCGGTTTGCAGCCCTCGAGGACCGGAATTGCCCACCCCTGCTCTAAGCTGAGCCCATAAGTGATCATTTCAGAGCATTGCTCACAGATTTTTACATGGTTGTTCATATGCTTATTTTTCTTTGTGCTATATACAGAAATGAAATACTAATGCTGGCGCTCAAAGTTGTTGGTTTAAATAAATTGTTGCTCAGACAAAAAAAAGTTTGTATACACCTAGTCACTCCTTGGAGCATTGATTGTGACACTGTTGAAAGTATTCTTAGATTGTTAGAAAAAAATTACAATTTGTTTTCTTATTATTATTATATATTTTACAGTAAATAATCAAGTATTTTTAGCTCTATTTTCCCCTATTACTAAGTAAATAATAGCTCCTATACTGATATCATACTATATTTAAAATTCTGAATGTCAATGAGAAACTCTTTAAAAGCCAAAAGTCAGCAAGGCAACAACTCTTAGGTTTTCATTTTGGTCTCTGATGTTTACAAAAGAGTAAGAAATTATTTTCTGTGTTACAGCGGTTTATCTCTGCAAGCGAACAATGCAAAATAAAGCACGGCTTGAGCTCGCAGACTATGAAGCTGTAAGTACCGTTGGCTATTTTTTTCTGGAATTCAGATGTTAAATAGCAAAAATACCACAAATGATAGATAGACACATGTATGTCAGCATAATTCCTGGAATAAATTGAACAAAGAAGTTTGACTGACTAGAGGATTAAAATAGAAAATTATTACCTCAAACACAGCATAACTATCTGAGAATAAAAATGTCCAAAACTGAAGGTCAAGGGCATTATTGTGCTCTAGGGGTCATGTTGTCACCCCAGTGATTATTGCTTTTCTGTAACTTGGCAAAGTTCAATCAATATCTGTTTGTTTTGAACCCTAAGGGCTGTTAATGCTAACACATGCATTAAAACAAGTGCAGTACATGTGTAAGGTAATATTGATGTATAAAAGCCCCTATGCAGTCTAAAACCTTGAATATAGTCGTATTAAAAATAATAATTCTTAAGCTGACCATGTATATTAACTATTTAAATACTATGGTAATGGCCTCATTAATCATTACAATGGTATTAAGGCCTACTGCTCTGCTATATCAGCAAGCATAGATCAGCCACATTAAATATTGTAATATCATGTAGCACTTAAACATACAACTTTCTAGCATACGTCTTACTGCATATATAATGCAAAGCTACACCTCCTCCACACTAGACAACACATGCAGATACAAATCTATACTTATTTCTTCCTATATATGCATTTTATGATACAAAATAGTTTACACAAAAACTAGTACCACATACTAGAAATACAACATAAAATCTTATGCAAGAAATAAAAGACTATACAAGCTATACAGTAGAAATACAATAATATAATAATATATATAGAATATATAGAGGACAAAAGATAAGAAATACAAGTACATTCTTTGGAGCTTTCTGGCAGACAGATTGGGGTAGATTTTTAGAAGTTACATGCGCGCATCCATATGTGTGCGCTACCTGGCAGATTTTATAACATGCGCTCGCTGGCGCACGCAAAGGGGGGAACATATATGCACTTACACGCGGCGATGCATTGGGGCCTTCCCCAGTTCCCTCCCAGTCCTCTCCAATTAAGGAGAGGACTGGGAGGGAACTTCCCAACTCCCTAGACAAACCTCCCTTCCCCTTCTGCTATCCTGCCCTCTCTTGCCCTCTGCCTATCCTAAATCCCCCCAAATTCCTTGTCCTACCTTTTGCTCCTGCTTCTGAGCAGCAGCAAGTTGCGCAAATGGCCGCTATGCCGGGCACCTCTAGCCCCGCCCCCGGGACCGCCCCTTTCACTAATCCCAGGATTTACACGTGTCCCAGGGGTTTACTTGCATTGCCGGGCCCTTTGAAAATTGGCCTGGTGTGCGTAAGGCCCGGCCTCGTGCATAAACCCCCAGGATTCACGTGCATAAGTGTTTTAAAATCTGGCCAATTGTGTGGTGGTGAGGAGAATATGACTTTAAACACACTTAGTTTATGTAGGATGGTTTTGTGTCATGATCATGTGCGATACAATGAGTGATCCTGCTTTTTTTATTACTATTGTAACTGTAAAGGCAGGATGCCTTGTCTTAGAGTAGTATGATGGAGTCTGAGGACAAGTTAGTGCATTCTGTGCAGGAGGGTTGGAGTTGTATGGTTCCTATAGCTTTTAAGAGGATAGAACACATCAGATTTGCTCGTTCTGTGTTACGTGTCCCGTCCCGCACCCGGGCCTACTCACCCTTGCAGCTCTGCATCCTCACTCGCGGCTGTGGGCAGCCGTCTATGCCCCTGAGCACCTACTGCCTCCTCCACTGTTCCTGACTCCTCTGCGGACCTCCTCAGTTCCCAGAGGGTCTCCCCACGTGGGCCGCGGGGAGACGCCATCGTCCAGCCTCCTGTGGGCCCTGGCTTAGGCGCACGTGTGCGCCTCTCGTTCCTTTAAAGGGGCCGTAGCAGGAGTCTAGCCCACGGCCCCGGATGATGACATCATTGGGCCCTGGTATATAAGGCAGGGCCCCTGCTACTAGTTCCTTGCCTTGGCAACAGGTCTCCACGATTGTTCATGTGCATGTTGCCCATTGTTCCTGGTTCCTGATCCTGACTTCATTCCTGGTTCCTGCTCCTGACTTCATTCCTGGTTCCTGCTCCTGACCCATAGCTTGGTCCCTTCCTAGTCTTGTTGGATTGATTCTCTGGCTTTGACCCTTGCAACGGTGGACCACGCTCAGGATTGATTCTCTGGCTTGACCCTTGCTATGTTGGACCACGCTCAGACTGATTCTTTGGCTTTGACCCTTGCTACGTTGGACTACGCTCTGGACCGACTCTCTGGCTTTGACCCATGCTCTGCTCTGACTCAGTACCTTGTCTTGCTCAGCCGCCTGCCCTGACCCCAGCTTGCCTTGACTACGCTTTTGGTATCTGCTTGGACTTGGCCTTTGGCTTTGGCCTCTATTACTTGGACGCCCTCTGTCTTTGCCTTGTTTCTATTGGTGCCCAGGTCTCTGGATCTCTACCTCATCTGGACCTACGTCGGTCCGTTGATACCTCTGCTGGTTCCCGGCAACCCTTGCACCTCATCTACTGGGAGTCATCACACGGAGGCCCACCTAAGACCAGCCTGCCCCAGGGCTCACCCTTCGGAAATGAGGGCTGGTATTGGTGAAGCTCCAGTTGGCCTCCGTCTCCTAGTCAGTTCCACATCCTGACGGTGGGGACCCGTTGGTGCTAAGAAGTCTGCTGACCCCCAAGGTTTATTGGCCCTTTCGCCGTTACCAAGCGTATTGGGTCAGTTACATACTAGCTCAGGTTACCACCGACCTTAGGAATACATAATTCCTTCTACGTGTCTCTGCTCAAGCTGGTGGTATTCTTGTGGCCTTCTCGTAAGGCTCCTGAACCTTCCCAGCCTACCACGGAAACCAATACCATGTATCGTATTCAAGAAGTCCTTGACTGCCGGAGAAGAGCCCCGAGGAGAACTCATGGGAGCCTGAAAATAACATCTTGGACAAGGGATTCCTCCTCCGTTTTCATCGTGCCCATTCAGGCAAAACCAAGCCTCCAAGAGGGGGGAATAAAGGGGGGTACAGCTGCGTATCCCGTCCATGGTAGGCCCACGCTCAGGCCTACTCACCCTTGCAGCTCTGCTCCCGGACCTGGACCATCCTTGCTCGCAGCTGTGGACAGCTGCCTATGCCCCTGAGCACCTACTGCCTCCTTGGCTGTTTCTGACTCCTCCGCGGACCTCCTCAGTTCCCTGCAGGTCTCCCCACGTGGGCCGTGGGGAGACGCCGACGTCTGGCCTCCTGCAGCCCCTGGCTTAGGCGCACGTGCGCCTCTCATTCCTTAAAGGGGCTGCAGTGGGAATCTAGCCCGTGGCCCCAGATGATAACATCATCGTGCCCTGGTATATAAGGCAGGGCCCCCCCCCCCCCCACTAGTTCCTTACCTTGGCAACAGGTCTCCACATTTGTTCGTGTGCTCATTGCCCATCATACCTGGTTCCTGAACCTGACTCTGATCCTGGTTCCTGCTCTTGACCCATACCTTGGTCCCTTCCTAGTCTCGTTAGATTGATTCTCTGGCTTTGACCCTTGCTACATTGGACCATGCTCAGGACTGACTCTCTGGCTTGACCCTTACTACGTTGGAAAAACAAAAACAAGACCAATGCCTTGGAAAGAAAATTTATTCAATACAGCAATGCCTGCCCGACTCTGGCCGAGTTTCGCCCTTTCGGCTGCATCAGGGGCTCTTAAAATTGCATAATTTATAGAGTGTTTTCTCAGGCACACATGTGTAATATTGGAGATATCAGCTGATTTGATTATTTATAGTGTGATTATGGAAATGACTTTTCAATCGTATCTTGACCAGTGTTCCTCGGGAAATCTTTCTATCCACAGTTTGTCTAAAAAGGAGTGCTGCAATTAAGTGCACACAACAGCACATTTCACCGAAAAATTTGTAGCTGTCTCCTTGAAGTTCAAAGCAGACTTTCTCACATCCGTGGCTATCCTCGACCGATTACCGCTTTGTTTTTTGAGTCCTTCCTTACTACGTTGGACCACGCTCAGGAATGATTCTCTGCTTTGACCCTTGCTATGTTGGACTACAGTCTGGACTGACTCTCTGGCTTTGACCTGTGCTCTGCTCTGACTCAGTACCTGGTCTTGCTCAGCCGCCTGCCCTAACCCCAGCTTGCCTTGACTACGCCTTTGGTATCTACTTGGACTTGGCCTTTGGCTTCGGCCTCTATTACTTTGGCGCCTTCTGTCTTTGCCCTGTTCCTATTGGCACCCGGGTCTCTGGATCTCTGCCTCTTCCAGACCTGTGTCGGTCCCTTGATACTTCTGCTGGTTCCCGGCAACCCTTACACCTCATTTACTGGGAGTCATCACACGGAGGCCCACCTAAGACCAGCCGGCCCTGGTACCCAAGGGCTCAGTCTGCGGGGAACGAGGGCTGGTATTGGTGAAGCTCCAGTTGGCATCCGTCTCCTAGTCAGCTCCACCTCTCGATGGTGGGGACCCATGGGGCTTGCCCTATGGGTAGCGTCAACCCCACTTCGGGCCAAGGGTCCATTACCAGCACAATACTCTGGTTCTAGCTGATTCTACCTTGGTAGCTCTTATGGGAATTGTGCATTGTAGAAGCAGGGAACCTAAAGGCTAACATAGGTCTACAGGATATTAGTGACCCTCTTATAAACTAAAGGCATGGTCCTGCCTAACTAGACACAGGTGAGGATTTCCTTTGAGCCTGTATCTGCAGTATACCTTCCTTGTTCCCTTCAGCCCCAATAAGTCTCATTGACTCATAACTTAAGAGTTTTAAACAGCTTTATATTGATTCATTTTGTGCAGTTTTCCAGTTTTCCCAAAACATAAGTCATACTGGTCACCTTTTATAAGATTTTATCACATAACTTTTCCTTTAAATTCTAGTAGTTGACATCATAGTACCATAGCACTTAGGAGTAGCTGCCGTTTTACCATCAGTGTCATATGTATATTTAAATACTCAACTTCTATTTGTTATAATGTACAGGCTTAGCTCCGATTAATCTCTGCCCCGGCCAATAGACTTGCAATCAAAGACCTTGTTTAGCTACTAGGTTCTTCATCTCACAATACCAATTACACAATAAGAACATTTGTAAACCTAACATTTAATAAGCTTTTGGAATGGAAATGCTACAGCTACCCAGCCCCGTTTAGGCCTACTTAGCAAATTCCCTGCATTTAGTTCTTTAGTTTTTGCAGGAACACAGTTGCATTTTATACAGCAAACTCAGCTTCAATTAACAAGCATCACCTAGATAGGATTTTAGACAGTGCTGGGGAGGAACCAGCTGTCATGGTACATGTGGGCACCAACGACATAGGAAAATGTGGGAGGGAACCAAATTTAGACTCTTAGGTAGAAAGCTTAAATCCAGAACCTACAGGGCAGCATTCTCTGAAATGCTCCCTGTTCCACGTGCAGGTCACCAGAGGCAGGTAGAGCTCCGGAATCTCAATGCGTGGATGAGACGATGGTGCAAAGAAGAGGGATTCAGTTTTGTTAAGAACTGGGGAACCTTTTGGGGAAGGGGGAGTCTCTTCTGAAGGGATGGGCTCCACCTTAACCAGGGAGCTGTTATGCTACCCGATCGTGTTCCTGCACGACTCGGGCCCCCTACCTTCTCCAGCGGGTCCGCTCCGACTTGTTCCACGCGCGGGCTGCAGCGCTCTGGCCGTGGCTCCAAGATGGCGCCCTCCCGGGGAGCAGCATCGGCCGGCACAGGGTTAGCCCCGCCCCTTATAGGGGTTGAGACACGGAGGAGAGGCCGTCCCTGGAAGATGACGTCAGCCTAGGCGGGGGATTTAAGGGCAACGCTGCGAGCAGCTGATTGCCTTTCAACAGGTTCCTGCCTTGCTTGTCTCCCGTGCTGTGTTGGACCTCTGCCGTTGACCCTGGTTCCTGAACCAGGGTCAACGGCCTGCTGCCTGCCTTGACCCGGAACGCCCTCGGACCCTGCCTTTGCCTGCTGCCTGCCTTGACCCGGATCGACTTCGGACCCTGCCTTTGCCTGCTGCCTGCCTTGACCCGGAACGCCCTCGGACCCTGCCTTTGCCTGCTGCCTGCCTTGACCCGGATCGACCTCGGACCCTGCCTTTGCCTGCTGCCTGCCTAGACCCGGAACGCCCTCGGACCCTGCCTTTGCCTGCTGCCTGCCTCGACCCGGATCGACCTCAGACTTTGCCTTTGCCTGCTGCCTGCCTAGACCCGGAACGCCCTCGGACCCTGCCTTTGTCTGCTGCCTGCCTAGACCCGGAACGAACTTGGACTTTGCCTTGCCTGCTGCCTGCCTAGACCCGGATTCGGACTTTGTTCCTGGTTACTCGCTGTTGGACCTGCACCGGATTCCACCTTCCGGAGACGAAAGGCACCAGATTCCCCAGGTGGGTGACTTCTCGCTCCGGACCAAGGGTCCACTATAACAGATTGAAAGGCCATGGACCCGGTGGACCTGTCCGGTCTTCAGGCAATTCCCGGTCTTGCTCAACAATTAATGCAGCAGCGCCAACAGCAACAGCAGCAACAAATGAGTTTAGAGGCATTAACAGCTACCGTGGACAGATTAATACGGCGGTTGGATGCTCCCCAAGGAGCTGAAGCAGCAGCTCGCCCGCCTCCTCCGCCCAGTAACTTTGCCTCCGTTTCGCATTTACCAGCACCACCTCGTTTCTCTGGGGAGGCTAAAAATTGTCGAGGTTTCCTTAACCAATGCTTCATCCGCTTTTCCTTGCAAGAGACCCAGTTTCCCAATGATCGGACCAAGACTTCCTTCATCATCTCCTTACTGGACGGGAAAGCAATGGCTTGGGCATCACCCATTTGGGAGAGAGGAGATTCAATTTTAAATGATCTAACAAGATTTGTTTCCGTCTTTCGCCAAGTATTCGACGAACCTGGAAGACTTGCTACTGCCTCATCAGAACTTCTTAATCTGCGTCAAGGGTCAGGGACCTTGGCAGACTTTGCGATTGCTTTCCGCACGTTGGCTTCTGAACTAGGATGGCAATCTGACTGCCTCCGAGGCATTTTTCTGGAAGGATTGTCTCCTCGCATAAAAGACGAACTGGCAGGACGTGACCTCCCGGAGGACTTAGACGCACTTATCGATTTGGCAGGTCGCATTGACCGAAGGATCCAACAACGGGCCAAAGAATCCAGACTTCCTCGCCGCCTGGTACCCTTGGCTCCGCACTTTTCCCGTCCGTTAGTGGCTCCCGCTACCACTGAGGTGTCTACTGAGTCCAAAGAAGAACCCATGCAGCTTGGTAGGAGTCGTTTGACACTTGAAGAAAAACAACGCCGACGGAGGATGGGCCTTTGCCTATACTGTGGCAACAAGGGTCATCTTCTTGCCCAATGCCCCGAGCATCCGGGAAACTACCGATCCTAGGCGTCTCTGAGGAGCAGACCCTAGGTGGAGATCCAGCTCCTCAGTTTGTGGTTCCTGTTACGTTACAAGGAGGGCATGGTTCATTTACCACTCAAGCATTGGTTGACTCCGGAGCAGGAGGGAATTTTATTCTGGCTGAACTGGTTCATCAACTCCAGATTCCCACACAGCCTTGCACTATTCCGCTGTTTATTTCCTCTATCCAAGGGGAGAATTTGCCTGGACGAGTTATCTGTAAAACCACTCCCATAGTGCTTCTCACTGGTATTCTACACAGAGAGGAGATATCTTTTTTTATTTTGGAAAAAGCTGTTCATCCAGTGGTTCTGGGTCTACCATGGCTACAAAGACACTCTCCAATCGTGGACTGGAGGACCCTGCAGATCGCAGCCTGGGGGCCAGAATGTCAGAGGGCCTGTATTCACTGGCCTCATCAACCTGTGATACCGATGACCGCCACTGAGATTGGGCTGCCACATCAATACTCCAAATTCTCAGATGTTTTCTCTAAAGAAAGAGCGGAGATTCTTCCTTGCCACCGTAGATTCGACTGTGCGATTAATCTACTACCTAACGCCATCCCACCCAGAGGGAGGACTTACCCACTGTCGGGTCCTGAATCACAGGCCATGGCTGATTATATTGAAGAAAATCTTGCATGGGGTTTCATTCGACCTTCCACTTCTCCTGCTGGTGCAGGATTCTTTTTCGTCAAAAAGAAGGACGGGTCCCTCAGACCCTGCATCGACTACAGAGGACTCAATGCTATCACTCGCAAGGATCGTTACCCGTTGCCCTTGATACCCAAGCTGCTAGATCAATTGCATGGTGCCCGGATATTCTCGAAACTTGACTTACGTGGAGCCTATAACTTAATTCGAATCAAGCCCGGGGACAAGTGGAAGACCGCTTTTAATACTCGCAACGGGCATTATGAATATCTGGTCATGCCTTTTGGCCTGTGTAACGCACCTGCGGTTTTCCAGAACCTGATGAATGAGGTTTTTCGGGACATGTTATATAAACAAGTGATTATTTATCTTGATGATATTCTCATTTATTCTAAGGATTTAGACACTCATCGCAGAGATGTTAAGCTCGTTCTACAACGACTAAGGGAAAATCACCTGTTTGCAAAGTTAGAGAAATGTCTTTTCGAAAAACAATCCATACCTTTCTTGGGATTTATTGTGTCTACCACGGGTTTTCAAATGGACCCAGAGAAAGTGGCCTGTATTCAGGATTGGCCACAACCCAAGGGACTACGGGCCATACAACGGTTCCTGGGGTTTTCCAATTTTTATCGGAACTTTATTCCACACTATTCTCACATCATTGCACCTATTACCGCCTTGACCAGGAAAGGAGCAGACACCAAGAGTTGGCCCCAGGAGGCCATACAAGCATTTACTGAACTAAAAACAGCCTTCTTAGAGAAACCATGCTTACATCATCCGGACCCGAGTCGTCCATTTATCGTGGAGGTAGATGCTTCTGATGTAGCTGTTGGCGCTGTTCTTAGCCAACACTCTGCCCGAGGAGTATTGTTTCCCTGCTCCTTCTTCTCTCGGAAATTCTCTCCCGCAGAGAAAAATTATGGAATTGGCGATAAAGAGTTGCTGGCCATCAAGATGGCTTTTGACGAATGGAGACAGTGGTTGGAAGGAGCGCAACACACCATCACGGTCTACACGGACCATAAAAATCTAGAATATCTTCACAGGGCTCAACGACTCAATCCCTGTCAAGCCCGCTGGTCACTGTTTTTCTCCCGATTCGATTTCGTCCTTCGCTTTCGGCCTGCCACCAAGAATGGACGGGCGGATGCTCTCTCTCGCTCTTTCGAGGTGGAGGATCGCCCAGAGACTCTGAATCACATTATCGATCCCGCCAAACTGCTACTAGCGGCCACCGGCACCGTACCTTCTGGGAGGATGGTTGTACCTCTCCGATTACGCCCCAAAGTACTGTCTTGGGTCCATGACTCTCTGGCGGCTGGACACCCTGGGTGTAAACGTACCTGGGAACTCTTGGCTCGATATTACTGGTGGCCTAAGATGAAAGGGGATGTCCGGGCCTATGTGTCTTCCTGCCCTAAATGTGCCCAACAGAAGCCGTTACCGGGTCGACCTTGGGGGCTCCTTCAACCCCTTTCTCCTCCTCGCGAGCCCTGGACTCACCTCTCTACGGACTTTGTCGTTGATTTACCTGCCTCTGGCGGGAACCAGGTTATTTGGGTTGTGGTTGACCGTTTTTCCAAGATGGCTCACTTTGTCCCGTTACCCAAATTACCCTCTGCTCCTGAATTGGCGGACCTCTTTGCTTCACATGTCTTTCGTTTTCATGGTCTCCCACTCCACATCACCTCGGACAGGGGTCCTCAGTTTACGGCCCGGAACTGGGGCACGCTTTGTAAAAAGTTCAGTATTCATCTGGACTTTACCACTGCCTTCCACCCGCAAGGAAATGGTCAGGCTGAACGGGTCAACAGGGGTTTAAAATTGTTTTTACGCCTTTTTGTGAACCATCGTCAGGATGATTGGGCCGGTCTCTTACCGTGGGCCGAGTTTTCCCACAACTCACATGTGCATTCGGCTACTGGGCAATCACCATTCCAGATCGTGTTTGGGAAGCAGCCCCGACCTCCTCTTCCGTTGCCTATTACGGTTGCTTCTCCTGCGGCTCAGCTTTCGGCCCAGAATCTTCATGACCTGTGGGAGGCCACGACTGCACGCCTTCACAAAGCGGCTGAGTCTGCTAAGCGGATGGCGGATAAGCATCGCCGTCCTGCTCCGCAATTCCTTTCGGGAGACAGGGTGTGGCTTTCCACCCGTCATTTACGCCTCCGGGTCCCTTCCATGCAGCTCGCTCCCAGGTATATTGGTCCCTTCCTCATCTGTGAACGTCTGGGACCGGTTACCTACCGGCTTCGTCTTCCCCGTTGCCTTCGGATTCACGACTCTTTTCATGTGTCCCTTTTGAAGCCTTTGGTTACTTCACCGTTCCATGCTACTCCTCGCCAAGCTTCACCCATTGAGTCCGAGGAGGATGCCATCTATCAAGTTCGTCAGGTTCTTGATTGCCGTAGACATCATAGGAGATGGGAGTATTTGATCGCCTGGGAGGGTTTTGGCCCGGAGGAAAACTCCTGGGAGCCGATGTCTCACATCTTGGATAAGTCTTTGCTTCATCACTTTCATCTCACGCACCCGGAGATGCCAGGTCCTTCCCGGAGGGGGCGTAAGACGGGGGGTACTGTTATGCTACCCGATCGCGTTCCTGCGCGACTCAGGCCCCCTACCTTCTCCAGCGGGTCCGCTCCGACTTGTTCCACGCGCGGGCTGCAGCGCTCTGGCCGCGGCTCCAAGATGGTGCCCTCCCGGGGAGCAGCATCGGCCGGCACAGGGTTAGCCTCGCCCCTTATAAGGGTTGAGACACGGAGGAGAGGCCGTCCCCGGAAGATGACGTCAGCCTAGGCGGGGGATTTAAGGGCAACGCTGCGAGCAGCTGATTGCCTTTCAACAGGTTCCTGCCTTGCTTGTCTCCCGTGCTGTGATGGACCTCTGCCGTTGACCCTGCCTTTGCCTGCTGCCTGCCTTGACCCGGAACGCCCTCGGACCCTGCCTTTGCCTGCTGCCTGCCTTGACCCGGAACGCCCTCGGACCCTGCCTTTTCCTGCTGCCTGCCTTGACCCGGATCGACCTCGGACCCTGCCTTTGCTTGCTGCCTGCCTAGACCCGGAACGCCCTCGGACCCTGCCTTTGCCTGCTGCCTGCCTCGACCCGGATCGACCTCAGACTTTGCCTTTGCCTGCTGCCTGCCTAGACCCGGAACGCCCTCGGACCCTGCCTTTGTCTGCTGCCTGCCTAGACCTGGAACGAACTTGGACTTTGCCTTGCCTGCTGCCTGCCTAGACCCGGATTCGGACTTTGTTCCTGGTTACTCGCTGTTGGACCTGCACCGGATTCCACCTTCCGGAGACGAAAGGCACCAGATTCCCCAGGTGAGTGACTTCTCGCTCCGGACCAAGGGTCCACTATAACAGGAGCAGCTTTTAAACTAGAACAAAGGGGAAAGCTGACAGTCACTCAGCAGCACATGGTTCGGAAAGAGGTATCTTCAAAGGATACTAATGATGCATTAGACTTAGGGCATCCCGACAGTGAGGTTCCAATAATAAGAAAGGTAGTCCAAGTGCCTGTAACTAAAAACTCACCTGAGCTAAAAAATTCTAACTTATCCCTATCAATTAAAAAGCAGAATGAAAATACAAACAAAAAACAAACTTTGAAATGTTTGTATGCTAATGCCAGGAGACTAAGAAGTAAGATGGGAGAATTAGAATGTATAGCAGTGAATGATGACATAGACTTAATTGGCATCTCAGAGACATGGTGAAAGGAGGACAACCAATGGGACAGTGCTATACCAGGGTACAAATTATATCACAATGACAGAGAGGAGCACCAGGGAGGTGGTGTGGCGCTTTATGTCCGGGATGGCATAGAGTCCAACAGGATAAAAATCCTGCATGTGACTAAATGCACAATTGAATCTTTATGGGTAGAAATCCCTTGTGTGTCGGGGAAGACTGTAGTGATAGTATACTACCGTCCACCTGGTCAAGATGGTGAGACTGACAGTGAAATGCTAAGAGAAATTTGGGAAGCTAACCAAATTGGTAGTGTGATAATAATGGGAGACTTCAATTACCCAAAACGCTGGTGCAGGATCAATATTCAATCACCAATCAGTGGTAAACTTTAATAATTTCCAGAAAAGCAGAATACGAAGATTCATACGGCAACTCCATGAATTCAAAATCAATGTGTAATAAATGGTCCCCCGACACGGACCCGTGTTTCGCCAGGCTGCGTCGGGGGGGACCAAAGGTACAGTCAAATCTAAAAAGATAAACAGAGTATATTATTAGAATGGTGAACAAGGAAGGCTACATAATACAATCGTAACAGAGATTTACATACCTTAAAATGAGTACCTGGAGCGCGCAGGCTCGCACAGGTGACAGCTATTTAAACGTGCAAAAAGGGCGCGAACGCGGCAACTCACGCGAGAGCTGTCAAATTAGCAAAAATGGGCGGATCCGTCCCGGCCCCATGACAAGCTAATAGAACAGATTCCATTCAATCTCTCTATTCAGGCCTTGGGGGACCACAGTATTAAGGGTGAAATCCACTTCTGCTCACGACGCCCCAGGAGCATAGAGCTCCTGGGGCGTCGCTATTACTGAGCGAGTTTTCAAACTACGTTCTTCTTCTGACTGTCTCACTAAAGGCGTGGTTTATGTAGTGAGATGCCCGTGTCCTCTACTCTATGTAGGCAAAACAACACGCATGTTAAAGACACGCATGATTGAACATTGTTCTAATATCCGCCTGCATAGAGTAGATGAACCTTTGGTTTCTCATTGGTCTGACTGTGGCCATTCCATCTCTGACTTTAGCTTTACGGTCATTGAAGTGGTTCCCCGCCCTGTCCGGGGGGGTGATTTCTCTATGCTCCTGGGGCGTCGTGAGCAGAAGTGGATTTTCACCCTTAATACTGTGGTCCCCCAAGGCCTGAATAGAGAGATTGAATGGAATCTGTTCTATTAGCTTGTCATGGGGCCGGGACGGATCCGCCCATTTTTGCTAATTTGACAGCTCTCGCGTGAGTTGCCGCGTTCGCGCCCTTTTTGCACGTTTAAATAGCTGTCACCTGTGCGAGCCTGCGCGCTCCAGGTACTCATTTTAAGGTATGTAAATCTCTGTTACGATTGTATTATGTAGCCTTCCTTGTTCACCATTCTAATAATATACTCTGTTTATCTTTTTAGATTTGACTGTACCTTTGGTCCCCCCCGACGCAGCCTGGCGAAACACGGGTCCGTGTCGGGGGACCATTTATTACACATTGATTTTGAATTCATGGAGTTGCCGTATGAATCTTCGTATTCTGCTTTTCTGGAAATTATTAAAGTTTACCACTGATTGGTGATTGAATATTGATCCTGCACCAGCGTTTTGTGTATCTCACTTACGTGCATGGTTTTGCTTCCCCTTTGTACTTTAGACTTCAATTACCCCAATATTGACTGGGTAAATGTGTCATCGGTACATGCTAGAGATATAAAGTTCATAGATGGAATAAATGACATTTTTATGGAGCAATTGGTTCAGGAACCGACAAGAGAGGGAGCAATTTCAGATTTAATTCTCAGTGGAGCACAGGATTTGGTGAGAGAGGTAACAGTGGTGGGGCCACTTGGAAATAGTGATCATAATATGACCAAATTTGAATTAATGACTGGAAGGGGGACAGTAAGCAAATCCACGGCTCTCGTGCTAAACTTTCAAAGGGGAACTTTGATAAAATGAGGAAAATAGTTAGAAAAAAACTGAAAGGTGCAGCTGCAAAGGTTAAAAGTGTTCAACAGGCATGGACATTGTTTAAAAATACAATCTTAGAGGCGCAGTCCAGATGTATTCCATGCATTAAGAAAGGTAGAAGGAAGGCAAAACGATTACCGTCATGGTTAAAAGGTGAGGTGAAAGAGGCTATTTTAGCCAAAAAACATCCTTCAAAAATTGGAAGAAGGATCTAACAGAAGAAAATAGGATAATGCATATGCGTTGGCAAGTTAAATGTAAGACATTGATAAGACAGGCTAAGAAAGAATTTGAAAAAAAGTTGACTGTAGAGGCAAAAACGCACAGTAAAATCTTTTTAAAATATATCCGAAGCAGAAAGCCTGTGAGGGAGCCAGTTGGACCGTTAAATGATCGAGGGGTAAAAGGGGCACTTAGAGAAGATAAGGCCCTCGCGGAAAGATTAAATTATTTCTTTGCTTTGGTGTTTACTGAAGAGGATATTGGGGAGGTACCTGTACTGGAGAAGGTTTGCATGGGTAATGATTCAGATTGATTGAACCAAATCACGGTAAACCTTGAAGATGTAGTAGGCCTGATTGTCAAACTGAAGAGTAGTAAATCACCTGGACCGGATGGTATACACCCCAGAGATTCTGAAGGAGCTCAAAAATGAAATTTCAGACCTATTAGTAAAAATTTATAACCTATCATTAAAATCATCCATTGTACCTGAAGACTGGAGGATAGCTAATGTAACCCCAATATTTAAAAAGGGCTCCAGGGGCGATCCGGGAAAGTGTTCTAAACATCAAAATCACAGAACATATAGAAAGACATGGTTTAATGGAACAAAGTCAGCATGGCTTTACCCAAGGCAAGTCTTGCCTCACAAATCTGCTTCACTTTTTTGAAGGAGTTAATAAACATGTGGATAAAGGTGAACCCGTAGATGTAGTGTACTTGGATTTTCAGAAGGCGTTTGACAAAGTTCCTCATGAGAGGCTTCTAGGAAAAGTAAAAAGTCATGGGATAGGTGGCAATGTCCTTTTGTGGATTACAAACTGGCTAAAAAACAGGAAACAGAGAGTAGGATTAAATGGACAATTTTCTCAGTGGAAGGGAGTGGGCAGTGGAGTGCCTCAGGGATCTGTATTGGGACCCTTACTATTCAATATATTTATAAATGATCTGGAAAGAAATACGACGAATGAGGTAATCAAATTTGCAGATCATACAAAATTGTTCAGCGTAGTTAAATCACAAACAGATTGTGATAAATTGCAGAAAGACCTTGTGAGACTGGAAAATTGGGCATCAAAATGGCAGATGAAATTTAATGTGGATAAGTGCAAGGTGATGCATATAGGGAAAAATAACCCATGGTATAGATACACAATGTTAGGTTCCATATTTGGTGCTACTACCCAAGAAAGAGATCTAGGCGTCATGGAGGATAACACATTGAAATCGTCGGTTCAGTGTGCTGCGGCAGTCAAAAAAGCAAACAGAATATTGGGAGTTATTAGAAAAGGAATGGTGAATAAACGGAAAATGTCATAATGCCTCTGTATCGCTCCATGGTGAGACCGCACCTTGAATACTATGTACAATTCTGGTTGCCACATCACAAAAAAGATATAATTGTGATGGAGAAGGTACAGAGAAGGGTGACCAAAATGATAAGGGAAATGGAACAGCTCCCCTATGAGGAAAGACTAAAGAGGTTAGGACTTTTCAGCTTGGAGAAAAGACAGCTGAGGGGGGATACGATACAGGTGTTTAAAATCATGAGAGGTCTAGAACGGGTAGATGCGAATCGGTTATTTACTCTTTCAGATAATAGAAAGACTAGGGGACACTCCATGAAGTTAGCATGTGGCACATTTAAAACTAATCGGATAAAGTTCTTTTTCACTCAACGCACAATTAAACTCTGGAATTTGTTGCCAGAGGATGTGGTTAATGCAGTTACTATAGCTGTGTTTAAGAAAGGATTGGATAAGTTCTTGGAGGAGAAGTCCATTACCTGCTATTAATTAAGTTGACTTAGAAAATAGCCACTGCTATTACTAGCAACAGTAACATGGAATAGACTTAGTTTTTGGGTACTTGCCAGGTTCTTATGGCCTGGATTGGCCACTGTTGGAAACAGGATGCTGGGCTTGATGGACCCTTAGTTTGACCCAGCATGGCATGTTCTTATGTTCTTACCTATAACATGTGTTCTCCCAGGACAGCAGAATGTAGTCCTCACAAAACCTACCCACCACCCTGCGGAGTTGGGTCCAAAACGTTTTATTATTTTATTTTTTGTTTGCATCTTTTGCTAAAAATGAGACTAAAGGGAGATCCCTGTGGCTGCAGGGATCTTTGCATGCTGGGCAAGCTCAGTGTGCCAGTCAAAAGTTCTAGAAACTTTGACAAAAATGTTTTCCGTGATAGTTCTCCATCCAGTGACGTCACCCATATGTGAAGACTACATCCTGCTGTCCTGGAAGAAAACCTGTTACAGGTAAGCAGCTCTGCTTTCTTATAGTTCCAGTAGATGACTTCCTGCCTCCTAGAAGGAACTATGCTCATGTGAGTGCAATCAATAGCCAAAATGAAACTTGGGAGTTGATATATCTCATAGAAACCCTTTCGTGAGCTATCATATTTCCTGCTCAATGCAGAAGTAATGGATTTATTTAGGCATGTAGGGAAGCATGGCCTCTAGAAATGAGTTGAGAGATTGGAGATAGAAGTCTGCCTGATAACACTAGTATCTCCTGCTGCCCTTCGGAAGGATCTAGTAGTCAATTAAGGTTGAACAGTCATGATTTTCACCTTAGCAAACAAGCTACGAGAGTGAGTCGTACAGGAGGTCATACAGATATGCAACTTGTCACAAAGGTAGGAGATGAGAGACCTGGTCAGTCTGTATCTATTCAGAAATATTCTACAGCAGAAAACTCAACAGCTCCTGGAAGTAAAATTAAAGAGTAGATGCACTGTTAGATATGTATTTGAGGTATATCTCCACTGCATTAATTTAATTATAAGCTTAAAAGTTCAAGTGGATACATATGAACTTACATAAGAATATACAATCTCTAAAGCAAAAACTGTGAGGAAAAAATTGTAAAAGGTCAAAATAATTCAAATCAACTTTAATTTATTTTTAGAAGGTAATGATGCTCCAGAGCAGACCAAACAGTTCAAACATAATGATTCAGACAATTATTCTTCAGAATCATTCTTTTGCTTCAGACAATAAGGTATACAGATTAAGTCCCCTGACATTGTCATGTTTTGCCGGGTGGCTTCGTCTGGAGGAATAAGACTAGAATTTAGATAAAATAAATATAAAAACTCACCCCAAAGTCATTCCAACAAATAAACAAAACAGAGGGCATGATATATTTGGTGATATATTACTCACCTCTGATATACTTTCAAATTGTATACCATCAACTTCTTCAGGACATCAACCTTGAAATCATGTATGTGAATTGTCTCTAAGTATATCATTTTTTATCCATCCTATTTCATACTAAATATATCGCTTACATTTTACTTCCACTTGTGGTTCTGCAGGTGTGGTGTATGTGGTTATGTGTCCATGAAATCTCTTATATATGGGTAAAACACTTTGAGGACCTTTATATTCAAACATTGCAGAAATATTCACCAACAGAATGAAAATGCCCCTTTGGTATCACATTGGTAAATGGCACAAAAAGAGGTCTTTGATTTAAGATTCTCTGTGATCGATAAAATCTGGCAAATCACTAGGGAAGTGATTAAACAAATTTCTATTGCCACATGAAAAGCATTGGATCTTTTCATTACAAACTCTTGCTCAAACAGGTTTGAATCAAGACATACAGTGGTCAGTCTTCTGAACCACTCCTGTTCTCATACCACATGATCCTTTCATGCCATTTTATCTATCAGCTGTGAGTGCCCTGGTTTCTCAAACACCATTTTGACATACACTATTAGGTGCTTGCATTGATCCAGATACAGTGTTCTTTATCGAATATTTACATTTCTCTCTGATGTTGATTTTGAAATCATTTTTGTATTAAATAGGTGCATTTGTTTTGATTCATAAATATATATATATATTTTGTTTGTTTGTTGGAATGACATTGGAGATATTTTTGCAATTATCTTTTATTGAGCTCTGTTCAAAAGTTTCAAAGCTCAGACTGGTAATCTTTCTTCTATGTACACATTTTACAATTCAGCACAATTGTTTCATGTATTCCCTTCTCTGTTGCTCGACTGTGCTGAAGATCTTAACGAGAATATGCTCAGTCACTCTTATTCTTCCATATTTAAGATGACGACTAACATAAGTCTTCGTGAATTGCAGCAATGAATCTTCCACAGAACTATTTTTTCATCGGCCAGAGCAAAAAAAGTGGGCATTATTACGGATGCTTCATGTCTCATATGCAGCCTGCCACAAGCTTCATTGATACATTGGAGATATTTTTTATATTCTTTATTTTTTATATTTTTTATATTCTCACAGGACAAGCAGGATGGTAGTCCTCACATATGGGTGAAATCATCAGGATGGAGCCCAATCACGGAACACTTTTGTCAAAGTTTCTAGAACTTTGACTGGCACCTACTGGGCATGCCCAGCATGGCACTAACCCTGCATCCAGCAGGGGTCCCCCTTCAGTCTCTTTTTTTCCGCGCAGCAGTAGCCACACGGGTTAAGGAGCTGTCTAGAGATTCCTGACAGGAATTTTCCTCACGGAACTTATTTCTAAAATTTAAAAAAAATTCTACCCATAGGAGATCCCCTATCGATTCCGTAGTCCGCAGTCGTAAGGTAAGGCTTTACCCTCATTTGTGGTTGGTTCTCATTGAGTTTTCCTTTCGGGGCCTACTGACCATCGACCACTCTGCAGCTAAATTTTTGTCGAAGCCATGGCGTCGGGTTTTCTTCGGTGCCCCGATTGTCCTCGGACTATGTCCATCACAGACCCGTATAGGGTCTGTGTGTTGTGTTTGGGGTCAGACCACAACATCTTAACTTGCACCAAATGTGCCCAAATGACACCGAAGGGCCGTAAGGCCCACTCAGAGAAGACGGAGATTCTTTTTCAGGCAAAGCCACCGACTTCATCGAGCACTTCGAAATCATCTGAGCTGGTGCCAATGACCTCTCGTCAGCAGCGAGACACCGGTGCTGTCCACCTGGCACCAACTACTCTGAAGGCATCGACTTCTTCCTCTTCGGCTCCGGAGAAGGACCGAGGAGAACATCGTGAAAAGCGTCGATACCGTCATTGGAAGGCTCAGTCTGCTGATCCTGGCAAGCCCTCGGCATTGGCATCGACAGGGCCACCGACAAAGAAATCCCGTCCAGAGAAGGCCCCATCCTCCTCTGTGACTGGGTCACTGAGGTTTTCCCCACCTTCATTGCTGCAGGGAGCCGCGACTCCATTTTTACCGGTGGACCCTCCGGCTATGCCAGTTCTGCCTCCTACTCCGGAGCTGGGGTTCCATGCCCCAGGCTTCCATGAGGAATTGGATCGTATGATCCAAGAGGCCATTGGAAAGGCACTGCAAGGCTTCCAGCCTCCATCGACGCCAGCACCGATGCCAGCTCCAGTCGCCTACCCAATTCCCACGGTGCTCGCACCACTACTCGGCAGGCTGGATGCGTTGATCGGTGCCCTTCCACCGGTGGAACCGAGGATACCGGTATGTCCAACGCCTTAACCCCGATTCCTTTGTCATCGGACGATGAGGAAGCACCGAGGCCGGAACCTATGCCCGAGCCGTCTGGGATCTTGCCACCGACTCGCCCATCGAGGTCACCGATACCATCGATACCACATTGTCCTCAATCTGTGCCTCCATCGATGCCGTCAGTGCCTAGACCTGATCCTTCAGGAATAGCACTATTACTTCCCTCTGGATATCCTATGGGAGCAGGTGATCAGCCTTACGAACCTTGGACCGTTGATTCTTCCCAGGATTCTGATGATCTATCTTCAGAGCCATCTTCCCCTGAGGAGAGAAGACGTTCTCCTCCAGAGGACCTGTCCTTTATTAATTTTATAAAGGAAATGTCTGAAGCCATACCATTCCAACTTTGGACGGAAGAGGACTCCAGATACAAGATGCTGGAAGTGCTCCAATTCATAGATGCACCCAAGGAGATCATGTCCATACCCGTTCATGAAGTTCTCCTAGACTTGTTGAAAAGGAATTGGGAGCATCCAGGATCTGTACCACCGGTGAATCGAAAAACAAATGCCACCTACCTGGTACAGACCGCCCCTGGTTTCCAAAAACCACAGCTGGATCACCATTCTGTGGTTGTAGAATCAGCCCAGAAAAACGCAGAGGTCCCTGGATGCATTTGGCCATCATGTTTTCCATGGCTCAATGCTTATTTCTCGCATTGCTTCCTACTAGTTATACATGACCCGGTATAACAGGGACCTATTTAAAAAGATCCAGGAGTTTTCTGAGTCTTTACCCGATCAGCTTCAGGAACAACTCAATACCTTGGCTCAGAAAGGTCTAAATGCTGGCAAGCATGAGGTCCATGCTGCCTATGACATTTTTGACACTGCTTCTAGGGTGTCCGCAGCGGGGATTAGTGCACGAAGATGGGCCAGGCTGAAGTCCTCTGACTTAAGACCAGAAGTACAGGACCGTTTGGCTGACCTGCCCTGCGCTGAAGATAATCTCTTCGGGGACAAAATCCAGGAGACTTTAGCACAGCTCAAAGAACACCACGAGACGCTACGCCAGCTTTCGTCGGTGCCTTCTGATTTTCCATCCACCTCTAAAAGGACATTCCGAAGAGACTCTAAGCGGCCGTCCTTCAAGCCACAGAGATATTATCCTCCTGCTACTCGAGGTCGCCCCTCCATACCTTATCAGAAGGGTCAGGCCAGACTATCCAGGCCTCAGAAAACTCAGCCAGCTCTTCCACCGGGCCCAGCTGCTGGATTTTGACTCCTCGCTGGAGAGCATAAGCCAACCTCCTCTACCATTCGTACCCGTCCGTGGTCGGTTGTGCCACTTCACCAACATATGGCACACGATCACTTCAGATCAGTGGGTACTTGCTGTACTAACTCAAGGTTACCACCTCAATTTCCTGTCTGTACCAGCAGACTCCCCACCTCGACTGACGTGAGGATCATCCGACCACTCCTCTCTTCTGGAGGAGTGGCCTCCTGAAATCCCGGCGATAGACCCAGTGCCCCTCTCCCAGCAGGGGCAGGGGTTCTATTCCCAGTATTTCCTCATTCCAGAAAGTCAGGAGGCATTTATCCAATCCTGGACCTCCGTGCCTTAAACAAGTATCTACAGAAGGAAAAGTTCAGGATGTTAACCTTGGGCTCTCTACTTCCTCTTCTGCAAAGAGGAGATTGGCTTTGTTCTCTGGATCTTCAGGACGCGTACACACACATCTCGATCACTCCGTCTCACCACAAATTCCTTCGATTTCTAATCGGCCCCAGGCACTTCCAGTACTGGGTACTGCCCTTCGGCCTAGCATCCACACCTCAAGTCTTTACCAAGTGCCTTGTAGTGGTCGCGGCCTACCTGAGGTGTCAGGGCATCAATGTCTACCCTTATCTCAACGATTGGCTGATAAGGGCTCCAACTCAAAAGGACGCACTAGCCTCCTTACGTCTAACTCTCCATACATTGCTGTCTCTCGGGTTTCTGATCAACTATCCCATCCAGCCTAGTTCCAACTCAAGCCCTATCCTTCATAGGAGCCAACCTGGACACCATGCAGGCGAAAGCATTCCTCCCTTAGGATCGAGCTCATACTCTCATGTCCCTAGTGCAGTGCTTCCAGGATCGAGATTACATGACCGCTCGTCATTTCCTCATTTTTCTGGGTCACATGGCATCCTCTGTACATGTCACTCCAATGGCACACCTCGCCATGAGAGTCATGCAGTGGACTCTGAAGTCCCAGTGGGTTCAGGCTTATCATTCAATGTCCTGCATTCTCCACGTTACCAAGCAGCTCCGCATGTCGCTGGCCTGGTGGATGCGGCTCCCCAATCTTCAAGGCCTTCCCTTTCAAATTCCAGAACCTCAAATTATCCTGACATACGGACGCCTTCAACCTAGGTTGGGGTGCTCATATTGACGGCCTCCAGACTCAGGGAACCTGGTCTCCAGAGGAAGCCAAACATCAGATAAATTTCCTTTAGCTTCGGGCGATCAGATATGCCCTCAGAGTTTTTCATGATTGCCTCTCAAACAAGGCCATCCTGATTCAGACCGACAACCAGGTGGCGATGTAGTACATCAACAAGCAAGAGGGAACGGGCTCCTACCTTCTGTGTCAGGAAGCTGCACAGATATGGGCGTGGACTCTTTCCCACTCGATGTACCTCAGAGCGACCTAGTTGGCGGGCGTGGACAATGTTCTAGCGGACAAGTTGAGTTGAACCTTCCATCCGCACGAATGGTCTCTCAACCCCAAGGTAGCAAACACCATCTTCCAACGTTGGGAGTATCCACAAATAGACTGCTTTGCATCCATCCACAACCGCAAAATAAAAAACTTCTGCCCCCTCACTCGCAACCGCCACTCACAGCCGAGGGACGCTTTCGCCCTCTCATGGTCCAGCGGTCTCCTCTACGCGTACCCCCCACTTCCACTCATATAGAAGACTCTCATGAAGTTAGGAAGGGACAAGGGCTTAATGATTCTGAAAGCCCCTCACTGGCCATGCCAAGTCTGGTTCCCAATCCTCCGGGACCTAACGGTTCGCCGGCGCATCCCACTAGGAGAGGATCCACTTTTGATAACTTAGAACGACGGGTGCCTTCGCCACCCCAAACTCCAGGCCCTATCCCTATCGGCCTGGATGTTGAAAGGTTAATACTTCAAACGCTTAACCTTTCGGAGTTGGTATCCTGAGCCCTGGTAGCTTCACGAAAGCCGTCCACGAGACACTCTTATCGTTCTAAGTGGAAAAGGTTTACGGTCTGGTGCACGTCCATGTCCATAGACCCCTTCACTTGTTCCACTGCAAAGTTTCTGGACTATCTCTGGCATCTGTCAGAATCAGGCCTTAAAACTTCCTCTATAAGAGTGCATGCCAGTGCGGTAGCCGCTTTCCACATCGGAGTAGGAGATGTCTCTATTTCAGCACAGCCCTTAGTCACACGCTTCATGAGAGGTTTGCTCCACCTGAAACCTCCACTGTGCCCTCCGGCCCCCACTTGGAACCTTAACGTGGTCTTAGGGCGGCTCTTGAAACCTCCGTATGAGCCTCTCCACTCCTGCGATCTCCACTATCTCACCTGGAAAGTAATTTTTCTTCTCGCTATAACATCCGCTCGCAGAGTTAGTGAGCAGGCATTAGTCACCTACCCAGCTTACACTAAAATTCATACATGACAGAGTGGTCCTCTGTACATACCCTACGTTTTTACCAAAGATAGTGTCGGAATTTCATTTTAATCAATCCATCATCTTACCTACTTTCTTTCCAAGGCCCCATTCAAACCCAGGGGAAAAGGCGCTACATTTCCTGGACTGCAAACGTGCCCTAGCCTTTTATCTGGAGCACACATGAGCCCACAGGAAGTCCTCTCAATTATTTGTTTCTTTCGATAACATCAAATTGGGAAATCCAGTGGAAAAACATACCCTTTCCTCCTGGTTGGCGGACTGTATCTGTTTTTGCCACCAGCAAACAGGCATTCCGCTACAAGACCATGTGAAAGCACACTCTGTTAGGGCCGGGCAACCTTAGTGGCTCATCTTCGTTTGGTGCCACTTATTGATATATGTAAGGCTGTGACCTGGAGCTCTCTCCATACCTTCGCAGCCCATTATTGCTTGGATAAGGCTGGCCGGCAAGATTCCATTTTTGGCCAGTCTATCCTTTGAAACTTATTCTCAGCTTAACTACCCAACTTCCTACCAGTGACCCGTTCAGGGTTTTCAGGATGCCCTCCTACCCAAATCCACCCCTGTTGTTGTGCCTGTTGCACGTCTTTGGGTGAATTTGGTGCATTGCTCAGGCATCCTCAGCTCGCTACTCACCCATATGTGAGGACTACCATCCTGCTTGTCCTGTGAGAAAGCAGAGTTGCTTACCTGTAACAAGTGTTCTCACAGGACAGCAGGATGTTAGTCATCACGAAACCCGCCCGCCACCTCGCGGAGTTGGGTTCGCTTGTGATTTGTTATTTATTTTTCACATGTACTTCTTGCTATACACGAGACTGAAGGGGGGACCCCTGCTGGATGCAGGGTTAGTGCCATGCTGGGCATGCCCAGTAGGTGCCAGTCAAAGTTCTAGAAACTTTGACAAAAGTGTTCTATGATTGGGCTCCATCCTGATGATTTCACCCATATGTGAGGACTACCATCCTGCTATCCTGTGAGAACACCTGTTACAGGTAAGCAACTATGCTTTCTTATTTTATCTAAATTCTAGTCTTTTCTCTAAGGACAAGCAGGATGGTAGTCCTCACACATGGGTGACTTCATCAGATGGAGCCTGATGCGGAAAACTTATGTTAAAGTTTCTGGAAAGTTTGACGAGGCAAACTGAGCATGCCCGGTATGCCCAGACATCACGTCCATGTGGGGGTCCCTCTTCAGTCTCTTTTTTCCATGGAACCGTGACCATTGCGGTTTGATTGAGCTCTAAAATGTTGGCTTTTTGACTTATGGAAAACTTCATTTTTTTGCGTTGTTTTTTTTTCGCTATCTTTTTCTTCAGACCATCGCTGGGTCTCTCTCGGTGCCTCTCCATATTGCCCCCCAGTCAGGGTTTTCAGCGTTCTTATAAATTTCTTTTCACGATCAATTCCCTCCGTAATGGCAATGCCTCGGTGCCCATCTGGAATCGACGCCCACCGCCATTGTTCCGTCCTTCTACCCTTTTGTTTCGCCCCATCATGGCCACGTCTTGTTTCCACCAATGCCCCCACTGCCTGAGGATTAGGTTGATCATCAATCCTCATGATGTTTGCATCCTCTGACTGAGGGCATCACATGATGTCCAGGATGCTGCTTGTATGCCCAGATGACCCTAAAAGGACGTCGGTTCAAACTCGACGAGATGGACCACCCTCTTCAGGTCGAAGAAGTCCAAGCCATCAGCATCGGCGGCATTGGCATCGGAGGAACTCAGAGCCGCACCAGTGGATACCTTGACATCGACAACGGCAGGACCATCAGTTCCGTTGATGTCGCTGGTGTATAAGGGCACCAGAGACCGACCATTGCTGATCTCTTCTGGGTTGAGGGTGCTGGGTTCATCATCCTTCACATCAGCACTGGGGAAGGACCAGTCCGAGCATTGTGGAAATACCAAGAAGCATCATCATCCTTCCCTGTCGATGTATGATACCAGGCATGGGTATGCACTGGCTTTTGCTGTGATGCCCATGAAGCGACCCCGTGGTGAGGAGCACTCAGCCTCCATTGATGCTTGGGGTCCATATCGGTCTCCACCGGTCATGGTGCCAGTTACGATCTCTCTTGCAGGTACGAGGAAGATCTAGCCACCCCTCCTTCCTCCCTGTTGTTGTTGGCATTGGCAATGCTCAAGGAGGAGCTGGAGTGTCTCCAACTGGTGGTATAGCAGGTGCTGCAGGGTTTCGGTCCTGTGGCACCGAGGGCACCGGATCTAGTTCTGCCCATCTTCGTACTGCTTCTTGAGAAGCTCAGTATGTTCATCAGTGAGTTGCTAACCCTGTTGGCATCGGTTTTCAAGGTAGAACTGGTGTTCGGCAGAGCACTGAGGCCTCCCCCTAATGATACGATGGTTGTCGCCAGTTCTAAGAAGGAGGAAGCTCCGCCGAGGCCAGTGGAGATGCCAAGTCCTGTAGTCCTCCATCCAGTTCCACTGGTGCTTGAACCTCTGGACATAGACTTTCATGCTCATATTGGAAGCACATCAGTAAGTACTACAAGCAGAGCTTTCCTCCCCTTTAATGGCCAGAGCGGTCGAGCTCATACCACCAGGACAAAGGTGGCAGAGATTCTACTCCAGATACTTCCTGTAATCAAAGAAAACAGGAGGAATTCATGCCATCCTAGACCTGAGGGCCTTGAACATGTTTCTAAGAAAGGAAAATTTCAAGATAGTTTTCCTGGGCACCTTGATCCCCCTTTTGCAAAAGGGGACTAGTTATGCTCCCTCGACCTAAAGGACACATACACCCATATCAAGATCTTCCCTGATCACAGGAAGTATCTCCAATTTGTGGTGGGAAAACATCACTTCCAATACTGAGTGTTGCCATTCAGGCTCACGTCGGCCCCACGGGTCTTCATGAAATGCCTGGCTGTGGTGGTGGAGCACTTCTGCAGACTGGGAGTACATGTTTTCCTGTATCTGGATGATTGGCTGGTGAAGATCACATATCAGACAGGGGCCACCTTTCCATGCGCTTGACCATTCAGGTATTGGAGTCACTAGGGTTCATTTTCAACTACCTAAAGTCCCATCTCAGTCTGTCACCTCAAATGGAAATCATTAGAGCCCTGCTAAACACATCTCAAGCCAGGGCCTTTCTGCTGCACTAGAGGGTCGTTGCTTTGGTAACCATTGTGGCAGAAATGCAACAGAGCAAGCAGGTGTCAGCCTGGCACATGTTGAGACTGTTGGGCCACATGGCCATGACCGTCCATGTCACTCCCTTGGCATGCTTGCACATGCAAAGAACCCAATGGACCCTGAGGTCACAGTGGGGCCAAGCCACTCAGGGCCTCCAGGAGTGCATCCACGTCATCCCATCTCTCAAGGATTCCTTGTCCTGGTGGCGGATACTTTCCAATCTGGAACGGAGGATTTCCTTTCAGAGTCTCCCTACTCAAATTGTGCTAAACACAAATGCTTCCACCCTGGGGTGGGGAGCTCATGTATATGGGCTCAGCATCCAGGGACTGTGGTCCACTCAGGAATGTTCTTCACAGATCAGCTTCCTGGAGCTTTGGGCAATGAAGTATGCACTATAGGCTTTCAGAAATCAGCTGTCCAACAAAGTTGTCCTGATCCAGACCGACAACCAAGTAGCTATGTAGTATGTCAACAAGCAGGGAGGCATAGGATCGTACCTCCTGTGTCACGAAGCAGTCCATATCTGGTCTTGACCCTATCCCAAGGGATGGTGCTCAGAGCCTTGTACCTGTCAGGAACAGAGAATGTAGTAGCAGATAGTCCGAGTCAAGCCTTCAGACCCCACGAGTGGTCCCTAGACCAGGGAGCAGCAAATTGGATATTCTGCCTCTGGGGGAGCCTGGACGTTGATCTGTTTGATTCCTCCTGCAACAGGAAGGTGACTCGATTCTGTTCCCTGTATAGGTCAGATGTCAAACCAGCTAAGAACAACCCTTGCCCATCATTGGGACAAGGGACTTCTGAACATATATCCTCCGATTCCCTTAGTGGTGAAGACTCTCTTGAAGCTTCATGAGAAGAGAGAGACTATGATCCTCATAGCTCCTCATTGGCCTAGACAGGTCTGGTTTCCACTCCTGCTGGAGTTGTTCATCCGGAAACCGATAAGTGTGGGGACTTCTCCAGATCTCATCATGCAAGATCAGGGCAGGCTGTGACATCCCAACCTCCAGGCCCTTTCATTCACAGACTGGATGGTAAGAGGTTAATCCTGCAGCTGAGGATGTGTCTTGGGTCCTGGTGGCTTCTAGAAAGCCTTCCACTAGAAAGTCCTATGGACTGAAGTGGAGGAGGTTTTCCATGTGGTAGGAGCAGAAGGCCCTAGATCCATTCTCCTGCCCTATAGAAAAATTCCTTGTTTACCTTGTACACCTTTCGGAGACTGGCTTAAAAACCAACTCCATCAGAGTTCATCTTAGTGAAATTGGCGCATACCACTGTGATGAAGATTGTACGCCCATCTCTGTACAGCCTATAGTTGTACGTTTCATGTGGGGCCTGCTTCAAACTGAAGCCTCCCCTAAGGCCTTCCGCTTTGTCTTGGGACCTCAGTGTAGTGTTAGCTGATGAAAGCTCCTTTTGAGCTGCTGTACACCTGTGACCTGGAATACCTGACGTGGAAGGTCATAATTTTGGTGACAGTCACTTCAGAGCACAGGGTCAGCTAGCTCCAGGCCTTAGTGACCTATCTATCTTATACTAAATTTTATCACGACAAGGTGGTCTTATGACCCGCCCTAAGTTCCTGCCTAAGTTGGAGACTGTAAAGCTCACTCTATGCTTATGGCCAGGGACACAAGAACACTTAGACTCAGTAAAAGTATAATGTATTTTTATTAGTCAATATAAGTGTTCTCGGGAGATGCTGGGTACTGGGTGCCCTTTGTCTGACAAACTGACCAGCATCTCGTCATATACAGGAAGTGACCCTTCTTTTATAGATAACATACAATATTGTGGAAGCTTCTAGACTTGCGTGACTGCCCAAAGAATAATTTACATAAGTTGTGATGTCAAATGCATGATTAAATCATCCCTAACTATCCCTGATTGGTTTACTAGGAATGTGTAGCCCATTTCCCATGGCTTTGGAGATAATTCTTTATTCTGTTAAAGTCTTTACTGGCCAACATAATCAACACGTTTGTAGCTGGGTTGATTACAAACTCCTGAGAATATTGCCTGAAGCTCCCCTGTGGTTTCTTCTTTGTGACTGTATGAATAGACATCACCTTTCTGGTGCCAGCTTGCCTGCCTCTACAGATATCCAGGGACATTCTGTAAGTCATGCTCAGAAAGTCACTTAGAGTCCATTCAGCCCAGGCAGGCCAAAGAAAAGCAGAGGCTTCTGGGGATTTCCTTCTCCATGTTGGTTTTCTGTTCAGGCATACTTCTCATTTCCCTCTTGTGCCACTTACAAATGGCAAAGTGGCACACCCAAGTACCAGAGGTGAAGACAGAACGGTGAAAAGTGACTATGGCAAATGGGCTAAATGTGCAAGCTAATAACTGACCTTGCGTGTGTATTGTTATCCCTCTAGATCCCCCCCTAAAGTAAATGAGACTCATAGGCAGACACGTACTCTTTAATTGTCAAATAATAACAGCATAACTAAGTTTCACTAGGTAGCCATTAGCTCTATAGTGGAGCTGCAAGAATGGCTTCATTATAAAGAAAAGAAACCTTATGATAATAAGACAACATATGTTATTTTTCAGAGTCAAGTAATTACACAATAGTGGTGATACATGTAAAGATAAGGAGAACAAAGAGAGACTAGTATGAAAATGTTATGTTTCTCATATAATACTAGGTATACTGGGCAAGTCTATGTAAGGTATACTGTTATTGTAAACAACTACCCAGGATAATATTCATTACAATGGCAAGCAGGGATATAATCAATGCACATTACCAGAAAAATGAAGGACAGCATAAGGACTCATACTGTGTTGTGCATACATCCTGTGGGACAAGTTATAAAAGTGTTGCAAAAAAAAATAAGACATGTTCTGGTCACAGACAGAAATGGGCCTAGGTGAACAGAAGTGTCACACTACCAGCACACATCTGTGAGCGCTTGTGACTAAACTCTAGGTAAAGAAACCAATAGGTAGTGTTACAAGAAGAAATGCTCAAAAAGGCATATAGGGAAAAAATAGAAGAGGCTCACTAAATTCAGTATATTGGGTACAGAAAAATACTTGTGCAGAAGCAGCAATTGAGCAGAATTTACCTCAAGGGAATATTTGATTTATACCAAGACATATCACACTGTCAAGTGGCCAACAGTGGGACAGGGTGATTGGTTAGTGTGATCAGATTAGCTTTCATAAATAAAAGTAAAAGAGAACATATCAAATAATCATCTCACTGACTCATCAAGTAAATGCATATACTCATTATAAGGTATAGGACTGGATAATGCTAGAAAATGCTGGAACTGTAAGGCTACTAAAGACTGCCTCAATTCAGACTTTATCATTAACTTGAAATCTAAATAGTGTCATTTTTAAATGGGTACATAACTAAAATATTGACTAGGTGTATCATTTCATATTTTGTTATTGACAATCAGTTATCACATATGAAATAAAGGTCAATATGATGAAAAGTGCACGATGACTTCTGTGCATAGAATGGGATGATTTCTGAAATCGATGACATTTGACGTATGCAGTTCCCTCAGCTGGGTGAATTTCAGCCATCAGAGCATAGCCTCTTAAATCAGTATTAGATGTATATGCTATTAAAGCCTAGTATAAGAACAAAACAAATTCAAATTAATCAATGAGACAAAATCCATCATGGCCTTAGCTCCCTACATCTAGTAATCCCTATATCTGCATAATAATCCTTTTTTATAATTAGGTAATATGCAATAGTCAGGACCACAAACAACTTAAGTGCTCAGACATTACACAGACACATGCATTTCACTAAACTGACACACAAATTCATTCATTGCATTCTTCAGGTGTCATGACACACACATAACACAAAAAAAAAAAATAACAAGTAACATATTTGAGTTCAAAAAGTATTTGGATCGATCCATAATAAAACAAAAATCAAAATGAAAAATGATCTATTTAAAAATGAAAAAAAAAATCAAACTGAGGAAAAATATAATCTTCAAGCTTTACAGCTCAAATGGCAAAAAAGGTGTTTTCTTTTTCAATCTGGAAAGATATAAACTCTGGCATACTTTCCATCTTAACCAGTCAATCATTTTTGCAACCGTCGCTGCTCGATGTCCTCACTCCGCCCTCTTTACCTACGGGTCTGATGGACGGCTGGCTGCCGCGGCGTCTCCGTGCTGTCTCCCTCCAGCATCCCTGGACCAGCTCGATGTTGCAGATCCGCCAAGTTGCCTGAAGACCTAGGACGCGTGCGTATGCTCTGATTGAAGTACCAGCAAGAGAGCGAGCCTCAGGGGCATCCCCCTGAGATGTCATCATCCGCTTCCAATATTTAAAGGTCTCTTTTTCACTATCTAATGAAGTTAGCAAGGGGGATTGCTTTGGCTACACTTCCCAAGCTACTGTGCCTCCTCGGACTTACCAGAGGTACCCGCTCCTCGGGGGCCTCGCTTTCTTTCTTTCTTTCAGATTACAGATAGGAACCGGAACTCGCTCCTCAAGGGCCCATGTTCCTGGACACTCTGAAGATTATCTACTGCTTGGAAGCTATCGCTGCTACAAACAATTGTGAGTTACCATCGCTCTCTTGGAGCTTTCCCTGGAACCAGGTACTCACTCCTCGAGGGCCTAAATCTTTCCAGCTCCTGAACTTACTTGAGACCTTATGTGAGTTTTGTCATCTAGTTCTGTTCATGAACTCTGCCTACTCTGCCTACTCACTTTCTACAGTTTCTCAACAGCTCAGCCATTCTGGATCACTGTTCCAGTACCTGAGGGACTACAGCTCTGCCGGGCATATCAGCTCACTACTGCCACCTCTGGTGGTTTCAAAAACCTGTTTTTTGTTTTGTTTTGTTTTTTTTTTAATTTTATTTTTATTGCATTTCAGTTATTTTTACACTTAAGTATAAACATAGAATAAGTTACAGCAATTGTTTTCCCAATTCAACATTGACATCTTACATTTTATATCTCCATTCTATACTTAGGAAATAAAATAAGTAAACTAGAGATTCAAATTATTGCTAAGAATCAACTTGGAGCGATCCAAAAAGAATTACTTAAAGAAATACTTATTGCTTATCCACATATTTCAAACTTTCCCCCCCCCCCACCCCTTCAATCTTATCACATCATTATACATGTGTATCCAAATACACCCTAAGCTGATTTGGATCATTAAAGATATATTTGTCTTTCCCAGATCTAATATGACATTTGCAAGGGTACTTTAATACAAATTGAGCACCTTTCTCAATGACTTCACTACACATTTCAATGAATTTTCTTCTACGTAATTGAGTTGTGTGTACCACATCCGGGAAGATCCTAATAGGGGATCCATAGAAATCTATTTTCTGATATTTAAAATGTAGTCTCAGTACCATATCTCTTTCTACTAGAGATAGAAATTGTACTAATAAAGTAGATCTTACATTAATTTTTGACTCAAAAGATTTCTCAATAAATTCTGTCAAATCTAAATTTTCTTTACTCTCCCCTAACTCTCCATTTTGCGGTTGCTGAAGATAATAACTCTTTAAAATAGTTGGCAAAGAGTTATCTGTATATCTTAATACGTTTTTCAAGTAACTATTTATTAACTCCCCCGATGTTATCAGGTGAGTTTTGGGAAAGTTCAGAAATCTCAAATTCATTCTTCTATTTAAATTTTCCAGATTCTCCAATTTCCCTTGATGTTCCTCTATAGATTTTATTACATTAATTTGTACTTCCTGTACACCCTCTAGTTTCTTCCCCAACTCATTTACATTAGTTTCCATTTTAGTCAATTTCTCCTTAGTACAAACATCATTTTTTAAAGCATCATGTACTGATTTCATTAAACAATTAATTGATTTTTGCATTTTTAACATTATTAATCCCAGCTCTTCTAGGGAAAATTTTTGGGGTATTGTGACAGATATATCTTCAAGTCCATCTGCTTGATCTTCCGATTTATGCGGATTGAAGGGTCCCTCCTCGCCTGATACCAAGTGGGGGGTTTGTAAGTCCATGTTTCCTGAACTGTCCAAACTTATAGGTTTGACATTGTTCAAAGCCCTCCCCATAGAGGTGTTACGATCTTTAACAGGCGATATTCCAGCTAACATTGCTGGAGGGGGCCCTGGCTTCTCTGGGGCCCCGGGGATTAAAGATGTTTCTGTGGCCAATTGATCCTTTTCCCGCTTCACAAAGGAATCATTAGCGGCCCCCACCGGGGTTGATGCGGAAACTCTTCTGAAACACTCAGCTATTCTGGGTTGTACTGTTTTTATTGGTGAGGAAGTAGAAGAAACATCTCTAATCTTAGCTTTCCTCTTTGTATGAGGCATAGCTAAGAAATAACCAGACAGATCAGCTTCAGAAGGGCAATAAGAGACAGTACTTAGCTTTGTTGATCTCTAGGGCTGCTTTGCCGATAATCCCCGTTCAGACCGTTCTGCGCCGTGCTAAGCCGGGACAAGCCGCGCGCCCCTTGGCCGCGCGCGGCTTAGCCGTTGCTCCGGCGTAGGCTGGTTTTTATGCCTACCCGGCTCCTCCTCCTGACGTCACCTGGCTGGCCCCGGATGCAGGAAGCGATTGATGCAGGATGTTCCGGCTTCCTAACAGCGTCCTGGCTCCACGAAGTAGAAAAATAATAGGGAAACTGGGCCTCAAGCAGTGACCCTCTCCTTACAGGAAAAAGCAGGCAGCCTTCAAAAACCTGTTTAATAAAAGAACTAATGTGGGTCTGTCTCCATACTCAAGCCTAGCCGGTGGTCCCTCTCGGGATATCCTCCCAGGGGCGTGGTCATCTGCTACCGGCCCAGGGACCCACCTACAACTATATCAGATTCATTACAGATTGCTACTCCTTATCAAGACGATATCTGACACACTACAAGATTGCTGACTCCTCCTCCTTTAGGAGCCATTACATCATATTGCTAACTCACAGCTCTATCACAGAGCTATCCTAACAGATTGCTACTCCTATCTGATTGCTCCTCCCATCAGATAGTGGAACGTAACAGAATCCTAACAAATTGCTAACTCCAGTGGATCCGGCTTAATATGGGAGGTTGTTAACTCCAGTGAATCTGGCTTAAACTATGGGATGTTGTTAAGTCCATGGATCCGGCACATCTCTCTGCCTTGCAGGCTATACCAGGCCTGGCCCAACACATCTCAGAGCAGCAAAAAACTTTGGAGAAACTTACTGCAGCATTTCATCAGCTACACACATAGAAGATACTAGGGATGTGAATCGTGTCCTCGATCGTCTTAACGATCGATTTCGGCTGAACGACCTCCTGCAGTCGATCTCCTGCCGGCGCCATTTTCCGTACGAAAACGATTCGCGGCGGGAAATCGCTCCCTGACCCCCGCTGGACCTCCAGGAACTTTTGGCCAGCTTGTGGGGGCCTCCTGCCCCCCACGAGACTTGCCAAAAGTCCAGCGGGGGTCCGGAAGGACCTCCTGCCGTCCAATCTTTTTCGTCTATGGCCGCCGCCATTTTTCGGCGCCATTTTGGAAAATGGCGCCGGCCGAAGACGACAAGATGCAGGAGCAGGAGCCCGTTCCGGACCGCTGCCGTTCCGGACCGCCGCTGGACCCGCAGGTTATTTAAGTTATTTGGGGGGGTTCGGGAGGGTGGGGGATTTAATTTAAAGGGTCGGGGGTGGGTTTTAGGGGGTTTTAGTGTGCCGGCTCACGATTCTAACGATTTATAACGATAAATCGTTAGAATCTGTATTGTATTGTGTTCCATAACGGTTTAAGACGATATTAAAATTATCGGACGATAATTTTAATCGTCCTAAAACGATTCACATCCCTAGAAGATACAAGGCACAGCTTCTAACCAAGAAGGTCAGTTACAGGAGGTAACTTTAAAGACTGCTGTACCATTGGTGGCTCCTATCCGCTTTTCCGGAGACATCCAGAAGACCCGGGGCTTTCTGAACCAGTGCTGCATGCATTTCACCTTACATCCCACTTTATTTCCTACGGCTCTTTCGAAGACCACCTACATCCTGTCATACTTGGATGGAAGAGCCCTGGCGTGGGCATCTACCTTGTGGGAACACAAGGACCCCATTTTGCAGGACATAGAAGGATTTATGGACTTGTTTAAATCCGTCTTTGATGACCCCGCTTATATTTCTGTTGCCGGTTTTGCTTTGGTGGACTTGAAGCAAGGCAACAGATCACTGGCTGAATTCACGACAGAATTCAAGACTCTTGCAGCGGAACTTTGCTGGGACCCCAAATGTCTCAAGTCTCTCTTCTGCAGAGGCCTGGATACCCATTTAAAGGACGAGCTGGCCACTCGCCAGACACTTGACTCGCTGGACGAATAAATAGCCTTGGCCACTCGGATTGATCACCGGCTCCGAGGCAAGGTGAAGGAACTCCGGCCTAAGGTGTTACCCCCTGTTGAAACAGGCTAGTACTACCACTGCACCTCGGATGGTTCCAGTAACTTCTGCTGCTGATAAAGATGAACCGATGCAACATGGTCATGGACACTTGACCTCCAAGGAGAGAAGAATTCAGAAGAAACGCGGCCTGTGCATGTACTGTGGTCAGCCCGGCCATGATGTCTCTACATGCCCCATTCGTCCGGGAAATGGACGGGCCTAAGTCCCGCGGGAGGACTGTTCTTTGGCCGTACTGCGTTTTCTCCTTTGCCCTCTCTTCCAGTCTCCGTGAACCGGCTATGGTTCAGACTCCTTCCCTGATGGACTCGGGGGCAGGAGGCAACCTTATTCTCAGATGTCTAGTGGAAGACCTGAGGAGTCCCTTCATCAAATTAGAAGATCCATTATTGCATCACAACTTGAAGTGGGCTTTGGACGTTCCTTTACATCGCCACTTCTCCTGAAGATCTCAGTGACGTCCACGGCAGTTCAACACTTGGTTGCTGATATTCATAGTGCCTTCTACATTCACCTTGGCTTAAAGGCTTTCAACATCCATCTGCATTCACGGATTATAAACTTAGAGATATCTGTCACGTTCCATCCATAAGAACATAAGAAATTGCCAAGCTGGGTCAGACCAAGGGTCCATCAAGCCCAGTATCCTGTTTCCAACAGAGGCCAAAACCAGGCCACAAGAACCTGGCAATTACCCAAACACTAAGGAGATCCAATGCTACTGATGCAATCAATAGCAGTGGCTATTCCCTAAGTAAAATTGATTAATAGCCATTAATGGACTTCTCCTCCAAGAACTTATCCAAACCTTTTTGAACCCAGCTACACTAAACTGCACTAATCACATCCTCTGGCAACAAATTCCAGAGCTTTATTGTGCGTTGAGTGAAAAAGAATTTTCTCCGATTAGTCTTAAATGTGCTACTTGCTAACTTCATGGAATGTCCCCTAGTCCTTCTATTATTCGAAAGTGAAAATAACCGAGTCACATCTTCTCATTCAAGACCTCTCATGATCTTAAATACCTCTATCATATCCCCCCTCAGCCATCTCTTCTCCAAGCTGAACAGCCCTAACCTCTTCAGCCTTTCCTCATAGGGAAGCTGTTCCATCCCCTTTATCATTTTGGTTGCCCTTCTCTGTACCTTCTCCATCACAACTATATCTTTTTTGAGATGCGGCGACCAGAATTGTACACAGTATTCAAGGTGTGGTCTCACCATGGAGCGATATAGAGGCATTATGACATTTTCCGTTCTATTAACCATTCCCTTCCTAATAATTCCTAACATTCTATTTGCTTTTTTGACTGCTGCAGCACACTGAGCCAACGATTTCAATGTGTTATCCACTATGATGCCTAGATCTCTTTCTTGGGTTGTAGCACCTAATATTATTATTTTTATGGTTATTTTATTTTTATTGAAATTTCCCTGATTAAATTTCAGGGCAACTGCTATATTTTTTCTCAACCCTCTCAATTAATTTCCTTTATAACTAGTAAGAAGGACAAAGTGGTGTCCCCTACATGTGCAAATTGATTGTGCGCTTCTAATATGTGTAGTGGGTCTATCAAAGATTGTTACTGCTTCTCCTTTATCTTAATTTCCTCAATGTGTAATATTTCCTGAGATTGTGAACATCATTGGATCCTTGTTTGAGGGCTTGATTTAGATGCTCTGTAGCTGATATTTTTCTTTTAGGGGGATTTTTGCCCTAATTGTATTTTTCCTTTTTTCTTTGATTGTTTAAGCTGCAAAGTGTATATATTTCAATTCAAATGGTTCTTGAAATTATTGTAAAAATGAATAAATAGAAAAAAAAAAAAACAACTTACTTATGTGATCAATAAATATAAATTTCACAACACGATGTGTACTTAATCTGTATGTGCTGAAGTAAATGAAATTTACACCGGGAAATGTGGATTATGAACTTTCCAAAGATATATATCAAAATTATATTGCATTTGTCATGCTTTTGTTTATTACTTTTAGTTTTACAGAAAACTGGGCTATACTATTCTTCATAGAACGTTAATATTTTTCCCTGAGTAAGGAAGGTATTCATCTTTCTGAAACATTGCAATGTCGGGTTAAAAAGAGATGGCTATCCCTTGACATTTTGGAAAGTTCTTTGAAGCCACATTTCCCGATGTAAATTTAATTTACTTCAGCACATACAGATTAAGTACACATCGTGTTGTGAAATTTATATTTATTGATCACATAATTAAGTGAATACAGAAATATATACTCATTGATCACATATGAAAGTGGTATATGCACCAAGAATGACTGATGATTATAACTGTTAGCACATGGGGGATTATTCAACAGCCCCCCAGTCTCCATAAGGACACATAAAGCAGTGTTCCATGGCCTGGCATCTGTGCTAAATTATGATGGTCATTCAATAATTTTTTAATTATATGAGATTCTCCATTACACATCTACATTTGCTTTGAAGTGAGATCTTGATGGTGATTAGTTGAGAGGAGACATAGATTGAGTGAATCCCAGTATGTTATTTTACTTCAAAATCAAATGAACTGTTCAACAAATGAGTATACTGTGCCTGACATAAGACACATATATTCAATTTGGGCCTAGTGTATGCATGTAAAACTTGGTTTTATGCACATACATGGTCTTTTTTAAAATTGCCCCAAGAACTGTGCATATAAAAATGTATGCGGAAGTAATTTCACATGAACTTTTGCTTATACTTGAAAGATGCATTCTGGGGGTGGAGTGGAGGCACTTAGACCATGTATATGCATTCTATTGAGTTACAAAAAGTATGCACATAAATGTCCATGTATACATTTACATTTTCTCCCGAGGAAAAGTAGAGAAGTAGGCTAGTGGTTAGAGCAGTAGGCAGGGACAGCTCAGGGCAATCTGCAGCCTGAGGGTGAGGGATGAGCTAGAACTCTCCCCCCCTCCCTCTCCACTCTCCTTCAAAGCACAGTACGGTCGAAATCATAAAGAGGGGAAAGGGGGGGGGGGGGAACGACCCTTAAAGTCTGGCCCTTTCAGTGATTTTAAATGCTGCAGAAGAGGTAAAGCAGGGATCAGAATTCCCAGAGGAATGGCAGATAGAGCATCAATGACAATGTTTCTAGGAAGCTGGCAACTCTGCCATACTCCCAGGAACCCTCAGATCTGCCTCCCACACTTTACCCAGCATTTTCCCTTGGAGAAATGGGAGATAGGTAAATGGAGGATATATTTGTGTGGCACACTCTCCAGGCCAGTGCAAGGGCATTAGGCACCTTAGGAAAACTTTACAGCCTTGTGCTCGTGCCCCCCTGCCCTCATCACATACAATTAAAAGTTCTGCATTTACACTAATAAATTTTACATGAAAAAGGACATTGAGAGTATAGTCTTCTGAGGTAAAAATATCACAAAATATTACAATCCTGCAAAAAACACATTTGGAATGCATATGGTATTAGGCCTATTGTAATACATGTTGGGTGTATGCTTTGCCCTCAGAAAGCCCAGAGTAAACTGAATTAAAAATTCAATATAATAAACCTCCCATGCTAAAAGAACCCTAAGTACCAGCCCTCAAACAGTAAAAACCCCTAACTATGAAAATGCTACACTGCAAATATTAAACCAGGCCCTAAACATCAACATACTTCTTATTAGGAAAACATAGCAAGCCAGCCTGCCACAGATCCCTGCACAGAAACTACATACTAACAGAATACCTCACCTTAGTCACACATGCAGAACACAGACAGATCCTCAGCAAATACAGAACAAAGAGACCATAAAGTATAAATAGAAATGAACTGGAAACCTCAGCAAGCCAGACTTTTTGCAGAGCAATAATGGAAAAATAGAAATGTCATTCCTCAAAACAATAAAATCAAGGAATGTAAAACATCAGTCATAATAATAAAAACATACTAATAAAGACAATAAATTTCAAACTGACACGCAGGCACGTGCCCAAGGAAACAGCAATTTTATAACTTACGTGCACATGTGTGTGCACGTTATAAAATACAGTAGGCACGCACCGATAAGCGCCCAGTTTTAAATGGGCCTGCGCTTGGTGCATAAATGCTGCTTCTACCTCATAAGTCAGGGAATTTTAAAAGGGGAGCTCATCTACACCTTTGCCAGTTTCACCAGTTCATCCACCAGTTTGCCCAGTTATCATCTAGGTCCTCCAAACCTCCCTAGTTTAATAGCATAACACTCCCCCCAGTTACCCCAAACTCTTTAAAACCCTTCTGAAACAGCAGGGTTTTTTTTCTGACTTATACCTCCTCCATAACAGAAGTAAAGTATGTGGCAGGGACCCTGGGTAATGTGGTCAGGCGCATAACTACATACACACACATCTCTTGACCCTGCCCCAGAATACCCATTCACTGCCCAGGCCATGTACAGGCCCCCCCCGCCCCCTTTTTTTGAAACTCAGTCAGATGTGCATGCAGCCCAAGATGCATGCACATCTCCAAGTTTTGAAAATAGTGTGAGGGCGTGTACACCCAATTTGTGCATGCATCCCCTAATTGATGCACGTGCCGGGCTTTTAAAATTCACCTTCAAAAGAATATTTCAAAACAGCTGATGAATAACATAAAAGCCAATAATTAAAAACTCATAAAAATTATAAAATTTCCCAAATATCAATTATATTTCAAACTAGTAGACAGCAAATAACACCCAATAATTAAAACTAATAAGGATAACAAATCCCTTCTCTCCATACCTGTGAACTTTTGATTTCCAGTCACCATGAAGTTTTCATGGATTAGTGCGGGGGGAGGGGGGCAGGAGGGTGAACTTTCTCCTCTTATATACACACACACACATATACTCATGCTCTCAATGCTCTCATACACTCTCTCTCAGACACACAGTCTCAGATACATACACAAATATTCACTCTCTCCCAGAGACAAGGCAAACACACATACACATACACTCTCAAATGGAGACCTACACAAATATTCACTCTCTCCCAGAGACACAGACAAACACACATACACATACACTCTCAGAGACATACACAGTCACTTTCTTAGAGATGCACATAGACATACATACACAAAGTCACTCTCTCAAGAAAGAGAGTCAGACATCACACATACATACACATTCTGCTATCATGTTGCTGCTCAGGTGCTCAGTCAGTGACTTTGCCCTCACCCCAATATTGCCGCATTATGTAAAATTCTTGCTATCAGTCCTTACACAGGACTGACAGCATCCCCCTCCCTTTCCCATTCCCACACCTTGTCAGCACTCACACTCTCCAGGAGACTCACTGACACCACAGCCAATGCATGCAGCTCACGAGGTTGGCCACGAGGTTGGCCACCTCTGTGATAGCAGAATACTTCACATATGCATAACACAGACAGCCTCAGAACACATACAAAATAAAGAGGCCATAAAGTATAAATAGAAACTTGCTGTCAAAAACTGAATTGGTAACCGCAACAAGCTCAACTATATTATGCAATGCAAAAATGGAAAAATAGAAACATCATTCCTCACAAAAATCAAGCAATAAAATTGAGAGATTTAAAACATCATTCCTAATTTTAAAACCATACTAATGAAAAGAATAAATGTCAAAACAATCAATGGATACAATATCCAATAATTAAAAACTCACATAAATATTGTAAAACAACAGACACATGAAATAACATCCAAAAATTAAAACTAATAAGGATTTTAAAAATGTCCCACTCTCTATATCTGTGATCTTTTAATTTCTTGTTACCTTGAGATTGTTGTGGATTTGAGGGAGGAAGGCTGCGCAGACTTTATCTACCCTCTCTCACATAGAGATTTACACATGTTCATTCTTTCATACACTTCCCACATGCTCTCACACAAACTTCTCTTTCACACACACACTCATGCTCTTTTTGTCTTTCATTCAGACCCAGGCTCACACATTTAGGATCTCTCTTTCTCTTACACATGCAGGCTTTCCAACAGACATGCAGGCTTTCATACATATATACACACACACACACAGGCTCGTTCTCGCTCTCTCATAAACATGTGGGCTCTCATACACACACATGCAGGTTCTCTCTCTCTCGCATATACACATACATGCTTTCACATACATATGCAGGGTCATTCTGTGTATACAGTGCAACAGTGGAAAAACAGAAACCTCACCATTCCTGAAACATCAAATAATAAAATCAAGAAATATAAAAAATACATAATCATAATAGTAAAACATACCAATAAAAGAATATTTAAAAAACAGCTGATGAATAGAAGATCCAATAACTTAAAACTCATATACAATTATTTTTTTAATTACCCAAACACCAATAAATATTTCAAAAGAGCAAACACATCAAGGAATACCCAAATTATAAAACAAACAAGGATTTTAAAAATTCATGCTCTCCATATCTGGGAACTTTTGATATCCAGTCACCCTGAGATTCTTGTGGATTAGTGGAAGTGGGGTACACAAACTTTCTCCCCTCTCCTATATATATATATATAAACTAAAAATGTATAGAGCTAACTAGTGCTTATTGTATATCACATAAAAAAAACTCCAAAAGGAGAAGGAAAAAAGCACATTGAACAATTCTATATTCTCCAAAACACAAAAAGTATGTAAGTATTTGAAGTAAATATTTATTCAAGCAATAATCCTATAAAAGCAAATTGCATATGCTCGTCCCTAAAGTGTTACTAAAAATACTTATGCATATATCTTAAAACACATTAAACACATATTTACTATTCATTGATATATTGAGTATATCAATAAACAGTCCAAGCCCTCAGATCTAAACTACTACTAAACTCAAGTTAACCTGAAATTGGGCAATGGTTCTGCATCCAAAAAATACAGTCACAGTCACTATTATATAATTTAACAAAGTATCACAAGCACTGTTAAACAATTTAACAATGTATCTCTCGATCTACTATTTATAACCAAAAACATTTACTTAATGCAAAATTAATGCTACTGAAACACCTTAAACCCCTACTCTCACAAAACGATTTTCGTACAGTACTACAAACAATCTTCGCAAGTACGGACTACTGTAATGCTCTCCTTTTAGGTCCTCCAGCATCCTCTATATACCCTTTACAAGTCTTGCAAAATGCTGTGGCAAGAATCCTTACGGACAGTAGAAAGAGGGATCACATTACCCCTATTCTAATTGAACTACATTGGTTATCCATCAAATCAAGAATTACATTTAAAATATTATGTATTCTTTACAAATTAATATATGGGGAGCAGGTAGACTGGCTGTACACTGACATCAGACTTCATGTTCTGCAAAGAAATTTGCGGTCTGCCAACAGAGGCCTCCTTTCTTTACCATCTGTCCAGTCAGCACGGTTAAATCAAGTTAGGGAGAGAGCAGTATCTCTAGCAGGACAGAAACTTTGGAACACATTACCACAGGAATTGAGGCTTGAAACAAATTTTAAAAGGTTTAAACATGATCTCAAAACCTGGCTATTTGGCATAGCATATACAGAGTGAAAAAAGACGCCTTTTATTACCTATTTTGTGACTTTTTTTTTTTTTTTTTTTTTACCAATTTTATGCTTTAAGGTCTTTAACATGCAGCATTTGTCTCTATTTTAGTATTTAAGTTACTGTTTTTTTTTCCAATTTTACATTAATATACTGAGATAAATTAGGAGCTAGTGTTTGTTTTAAATTTTAGCTATTTTAAAATATTATTTATTTAAAAATTGTGTCTGGATTATATCTGTTGTTACTCAAATTTTATGTATTGTAAACCGTTACGATGGTATTTCCTAGTGACAGTATAGAAAACTTAATAAATAAATAAATAAATAGATGTAAGATGTATAACATTCGTATAAATATCAAGCTGTAGTGTTTCAATGGTAGGATATCGTGGGATGATATCCTGGGACGATATCCATTGGAACACTATAGCTTGATATTTATAAGAATGTTACCCTCTAACATTTATATGACATTAAGTAAATGTTTTTGGTTATAAATAGTAGTTTGAGAGATACATTGTTAAATTGTTTAACAGTGCTTGTGATACTTTGTTAAATTATATAATAGTGACTGTGATTGTATTTTTTGGATGCAGAACAGCTCCATGGTGAGACCACACCTTGAATACTGTGTACAATTCTGGTCGCTGCATCTCAAAAAAGATATAGTTGCGATGGAGAAGGTACAGAGAAGGGCAACCAAAATGATAAAGGGGATGGAACAGCTCCCCTATGAGGAAAGGCTGAAGAGGTTAGGGCTGTTCAGCTTAGAGAAGAGACGGCTGAGGGGGGATATGATAGAGGTCTTTAAGATCATGAGAGGTCTTGAACGAGTAGATGTGACTCGGTTGTTTACACTTTCGAATAATAGAAGGACTAGGGGGCATTCCATGAAGTTAGCAAGTAGCACATTTAAAACTAATCGGAGAAAATTCTTTTCTCACTCAATGCACAATAAAGCTCTGGAATTTGTTGCCAGAAGATGTGGTTAGTGCAGTTAGTTTAGCTGGGTTCAAAAAAGGTTTGGATAAGTTCTTGGAGAAGTCCATTAACGGCTATTAATCAAGTTTACTTAGGGCCGGATTTTAAAAGCCCTGAGCGCGTAAATCCAGCCGGATTTACTTGCGCAGGGCACTCGCGTGCCGGCGCGCCTATTTTGCATAGGCTGCCGGCGCGCGCATAGCCCCGGGACGCACGTAAGTCCCGGGGCTTCGTAAAAGGGGAGGGAGGGGGTGTGTCTGGGGGGCGTGTCAGGGGCGGTTTGGGGCGGGTCTGGGGGGGCGTGGTGCTGGCCCAGGGGCGTGGTCGAGGCCTCCGGACCAGCACAAGGGGGTGCACAAATGTGCATCCCCTTGTGTGCGCCGACCCCGGATTTTATAAGATACGCGCGCCAAAGCGCGTATCTTATAAAATCCAGCGTACTTTTGTTCGCATCTGGTGCGCGAACAAAAGTACGCGCTTGCGTAAATTTATAAAATCTACCCCTCTGGGAATAGCCACTGCTATTCATTGCATCAGTAGCATGGGATCTTCTTAGTGTTTGGATAATTGCCAGGTTCTTGTGGCCTGGTTTGGCCTCTGTTGGAACCAGGATACTGGGCTTGATGGACCTTTGGTTTGACCCAGCATGGCAATTTCTTATGTTCAGAAACATTGCCCAATTTCAGGTTAACTTGAGATTAGTGGTAGTTTAGATTTGAGGGTTTGGAATGTTTATTGATGTACTCAATATATCAAGGAATAGTAAATATGTGTTTAATGTGTTTTAAGATATATGCATAAGTATTTTTAGGAAAACTTTAGGGAATGGGCATATCTAATTTGTTTTTATATAGGATTATTGCTTGAATAAATATTTATTTCAAATACTTACATACTTTTTGTGTTTTGGAGAATATAGAATCGTTCAATGTGCTTTTTTCCTTCTCCTTTTGGAGTTTTTGTCTGTGATATATATATATATACATATATAGATAGATAGATAGATACACTCACACACACACACAAACACATGCTTCCTCTTATACACCCATGCTTCCTCTCTCACACACTCATGCGCACACATTCTCCCCCTCTCATACATATACTATCGCACACACACTCCCCTACTCACACTCATACTCACACACACATACATACTCACTTGGTCTCACACACATACACTTCCCTTGCTCACAACAATGCCTCAAACATACACATGTGCACTTCCTCTCACATGCTCCTTTCCTCACACATTACTTGCATGCTCCCTCTCTGATACACATGCTTGCACACACACATACTTACACACATTCCCCCTCTCTCAAACACATATGCTCCTTCTCTCACATACATGCTCCCTTCCTCACACAAATACTCACACACACACAACCATACCTACCCCTTACCTCTCCCCCCCCCCCCCCCCCCCCCCCCGCATCTCCAGTTCTTCTTTGGTCATCCACTGTCAGCCCGGGCCCTCCTCTTCACTGCAGCTCATGGCCTGGCTGCTGGTGGTTTGTTGTCCCCCAATATTTGGGTAGCGGCATATTGGGATCTATCAGGCAGCCCCACAGGCTCTTCTCATCTTTGGCCACTAGCAGGTTGGGATCCATCAGCAGCCCCTGCAGCCTCTTTGGATCTTCATCTACTGGATGGTTTTTAACACCCTCATGGTTGGCCCGCCATTGGCAGTAAGGTGAGTCGGCTACCAGGCATTTTGGGTGGCACATTTGCTGTCCTCAAAATTTTGCTGCCTGAGGCGGCCGCCTCACCCTGCCTCGTTATAGAACTACCCTTGCAAGTGGCCTATGTGCCAGTGAATCCAGGGTTCAAATTCCACTGCTGCTTCTTGTGACCTTGGGCAAGTCACTTCACCCTCCATTGCCTTAAGTGCAAGCTCAGATTGTGAGCCCTCTGGGGAAAAAAATACCTTCAGTACCTGAATGTAATCTGCTTTGAAGTGGCTGTAAGGTGGAACATATTTAAAAATAAATGTGTTTGTATATGCCACACAGGGAGTGGTAGACACCTGAAAATTTTCAGAGCAGACTTAGGTGTGTAAGTCCACTTTGAAAATTCATACTGAAGTCTGCCTATACATTCTATACATGGACTTCAGCCCTCCTAGGCTATTATAAAATTACCCTCTCTATGAATAATATGAGTAGCCTATAGAATTTCTTACAGAATACCTTTTTGAGGACCAACATAAGAATTATCTTAACAAGATCTTATATGTAAACTTTTGAAACCACATCTAAAGGAAAAAGAATATGTGGTCTAGAAAGCTCATGTACAATCATGTCTTAGTACATATTTTGGTTGAATAAAAGGTAACATAACGTGCAAAGAATCTTATTATGGTTTATTATGGCTGCTAGAATTCTGTGCTGTATACTGTATGTAGTCAGTAAAAAGAAGAATTTGTATGGTCTATGAAAAAGATTATCCACCTTTTGTTATGGTTTTTGTTTTTTTTACCTTGTAGTTCCTCCTTTTTCCTCCAGTCCATTGAACCAGTGCTGGGAGTTTGCTACCATGAACCTTCATTCACAACTACCCACAGATTTCCCCCCTATTTTAATTGATACTTCCTGCTACTGTCTGGTCATTGCAGCAACACAACAATCATGAGACTGGGATCTAATCACATTGCACAAGGGCTCCTTTTGGATCCTTGTATCCCGAGGTCTAAAGCCAGCCAACAGGTGTTGCCCTTAACAATGAACATGAATACCTCTCCCTCTCCTCCCCTCTTTCCCCCAGGGACTGTGAATGTTGCTTCTCTAGCATTTCTAGCCCCGATTGTACTGCATTACCAGCCCAGCCCTGCCACTTCCAGGTATACAAGCATTTGTCATCACTTTTGCTTGTATCCCGGCTAAAGAAATGTCTATGTGCTTTTTATGAGAGGAGAATTTTACAATGCATACTTTAGAAGCTAAAAGAAAGCTATGATTTTGCATCAGGTCCTAAACTATGATATGTTTACAGGAGAGCTTGGCCAGGCTTCAGAGAGCATTTGCACGAAAATGGGAGTTTATTTTTATGCAAGCAGAAGCACAAGCAAAGTGAGTTTTTTCACATTATTTGATAGACCTATTTTAATTAGACTGTTTTGCAGAGGTACTTGTGCCTGTAATTAACATTATTTATCTTCATTACAACACTGGCAGAGTTGACAAGAAAAGAGACAAAATAGAAAGAAAAATCCTTGATAGCCAAGAGAGAGCATTTTGGGATGTACACAGACCAGTGGTAAGTTAATGCATAAGATTATATTTGTTTTGAAAATATTTGCTAGAAAACAATTATATACATCAATATTAATCCCCCTACTTACTCAAACTGACTACTACCATGATCCCAGATAATATTGTGTAAACATATTTACTGACCATCATAAGAAAATATCAAAAGAGAAAAATATGTATTTAGAGATGTTTAATTGAGAAAGAAAGGCAACTAGTAGTTATTAGAAACAACATTTCTATTATTATATTCCATTATAGCAAATAAATATTGTTTTAGAAAAGCATGCAGAAAATAAAATAAAAACAAAAAAAGGACTGGAAAGACTACTAACATTATTCAGGATGTACACTAAGGGGCGGATTTTAAAAGGCCCGCGTGCGTAAATCCCTCCGGATTTACGCGCACAGGGTCCTCGCGCGCCGGCACGCCTATTTTGCATAGGCCACCGGCGCGCGTAAGTCCCGGGGCTTTCGAAAAGGGGCGGGAGGGGGCGTGTCCGGGGCGTCCCCAAAACGATGCGGCGTTTCGGGGGCATGCCTCAGTGTTTCGGGGGCGGGCCCGGGGGCGTGGTCGAGGCCTCCGGACCAGCCCCCGGGACCGGAGGACAGAGCGGGGCTGCCGGCGATGCGCGCAAAGTTGCGCCTGCTTTCAGCAGGCGTAACTTTGCCGACAAAGGTGGGGGGGGGGGGGGTTTTTACATAGGGCCGGGGGGATGGGTTAGGTAGGGGAAGGGAGGGCGAAGAAAAGTTCCCGTCCGAGGCCACTTCGAAATCTGAGTGGCCTCGGAGGGAACAGGCAGGCCGCGCTGGGCTCGGCGCGCGCAGGTTGCACAAATGTGCACCCCCTTGCGCGCGCCGACCCCGGATTTTATAAGATACGCGTGGCTACGCACGTATCTTATAAAATCCAGCGAACACGTATCTTATAACACGTATCTTATAAAATCCAGCGAACAAAAGTACGCCCTCGCGCAATTTATAAAATCCGGCCCTAAGGGCTGAATTTTCTAATGCCGCAAGGCATAGGAGCAGATTTTCAAAGGGTTACGCGCATAACCCTGAGAAAGTGCCCCTGCGTGCGCCAAGCCCTATTTTTGCATTGGCTTGGCGATGCGTGCAAGCCCCAGGATGCGCGTATGTCCCGGGGCAGGGACCGAGGCCTCTGGCAAGGCAGCCGGCCGGCGCATACAAGTTACGCCTGCCAAAGGCAGGCGTAAAAAGGACAACAAAGGTAGGGGGGATTTAGGTAGGGCTGGGGGGCGGGTTAGATAGGGGAAGGGAGGGGAAGGTGGGGGGAGCGGAAGGAAAGTTCCCTTCGAGGCTGCTCAGATTTTGGAGCAGCCTCGGAGGGAATGGGGAAAGCCATCGGAGCTCCCCTAGGGCTCGGCGCACGCAAGGTGCACAAGTGTGGCCCCCCCCCTTGTGCGCGCCGACCCTGGATTTTATAACATGCACGCGACTGCATGCGCCAGGTTGCACGTACAAATCCATGCCCGCGAGCATGTTATAGAATCTGGCCCATAATGAATTTGGCGGTAAAGGGGGGCGAAACAGGGGGCAGTCCTGCGATAGCCAGCAGCGATCGCACCTCCGCGGTGCGATCACTGCCGGCGTCATGCCAAATAACTACACCATAAAGGGTGTAGTTATTCGGGGTGAAACTGGCAGCGAAAAAGAAGCGTACCTTTTGCTGTCGGCGAAGTCTTCTGGCATCAGCCCCGGTGCCACCCCGACTCCTCCTCTTCCAGGGCTGACGCCGCCCTGACTCTGCCCCGATCTTGGTATCGCACATGATAAGGGACTTTTTGTGTGCGAAATATCTCTTATTGCGTTCGATCCGCATAGAAAATGACCCCTAAAACATGAATCAGATCTAAATATGTATACTCTTAAGGTGAGAAGAGAAAGTGGGAGGGAATATGATAAAAACATTCAAATATCTCTCAGGTACAAATAAGATACAAGAAGCAAAATATTTTCAGAGGAAAGAATGTTCTAGTCATGGTATGAACCTCAAGGGGATGGAGTCAAGAATAACATCAGAAAATATTTCATCAATGAGATCCAAGATGGCGGATGTATGAGAGGTGTCGGAGTTAGGAGTTCTGCAGCGTCTACTTACTAACCTTTTTTTCTGCATTTGGAGCGGTGTTGGAATAATGCCACATACTAAATGAAAGGTCAGGGTCAGACAGGATACCTCGACCCCTGTGAGACCTTCGTCGATTCAGACGACGCTGACAAGAT
>NW_021821190.1:0-95947 GCF_901001135.1 Rhinatrema bivittatum | reverse complement strand
GCAGCAAAATACAATTGCTGCCAGAAAAAACATATGGAAAAATTTCCACTGCTCACCATTGGCTGCCTCCATGAGCAGTCATGCCCAGTATAAATGTCCTCCTTCCCACGTTTAGAATGGATCCTGCACATCCAACCTATTTGCCACATTGTGGGCTGCCAAGCTGATGCAACGTGAGCATCTGACAGAAGCAGCAGGCACCACAGGGCCATGGTACTACACTACACCTGATGTTGGCCAAAACCAACTTTGATGCACTTACATAGGTCCAGCTCATAGACAAAACCGAAGCCACATGAACCCAGCTCTCATGGGTGCAGTACAATATGTTTGAGAAGGAGCTGCTACTTGTCCCAACTTCACATAAATCTTGAAGTTGCCCCTTAAACGCACATACCCATTTTAACAATGAATGCTGCCAATCACCTCACAGGACAGGACAAACCAAGCACAGTAGTTTCTGGAAAGGAAGGGTGGGAAAGGAAGCCCCTTCCAGTATTCACAGAAAGCCCCGGCAAGGGGTAGTGAGTCCATCAAGCTAGGTGGAGAGAACATTGCACCAATCTCATCTTTGAGTGAGTTTCCTCTCTCCGTAGGTCATCAAATCTTCACAAGAGACCACTGTTCTGTTCGTACGTCTCACGCTGAATGTCAAACTGGCCCCTAACCCCCTATACTAACACTTAAACCTCACCTCGAGTTACTAGGTGGGCCTCCCTTAGGGATACAAATACCTATCTAGGGAGAGTGCATCATGGCTAGGCTCTCTCTCAAACCCCCACACCCCAGATGGCTAGGCAGGTGCTCTTGGAGCTTCAAATCTACTAAAACAGGCCATTTAGGAGACATCACAAAATGAGCTAACACCTTACTGCCCCATAACACAAGCTATCACATGGCTTAACACTACTGAAACAGGTGTAGCTAAAATCAGCATTAAGTCCATGCAATAGGACATTGCTAACTGGTAAGCCCACCCCTAACTCCTCCTGTTTTTGCACCATACAATATGGTGCTATTGCATGCATTAAAGGCATTTTCACATGCAATAAGCCCTTAACACATGCAAAAACACCAAAGTGCATTTTGATAAATGACCCCCTAAGTTTGTAGCTGAGGCAATGGAGGGTAAAGTAACTTGCCCAAGGTCACAAGGCGCAAAGCAGGACTCAACCCTTGGTCAGAGTCCACTGTTCTAACCACTAGGCTACTCCTCCACACAGCCCTTCAATCTGTTGCTTCCATGCATGTCATTCAGAGAGTCCGCAGTCGAGTGCCATCAAGGCTGCAGTGCCCTCTTGGCCCCAGAATGATGGCAGACAAAACAACCCATCCTAGGGTGGCCTCCATTGGCCAAAGTGTAAAGGTTTTTTATTGTTTTGTTTTTTTTAAACACCTTGCAGCTGCCTCAACAAGCCTCCCATTACAGTTCCTCAATGTACCATACTGCAGCTGCTGACTGCAGAAAACATACCATAGATCCTCATGCTTGGGCCATGGGCACAGCCAAATGAAATTCCCTTCCAAAGTAAGTGTTCCAGCAATGGAACCAAATGCAAAAGGAAAGATGCCCAGGCAGCAGGGATTGTGTTCCAGAGCTAGCAAGGCCTTACCAGTCATTAATTTTTAAAGGCAAATTGCACCAAATTTTTATATATATATGTATATATATATATATATATATATATATATATATATATATATATATATATATATATATATATGAAGGGGGGTAGGGCAGTGCTGCCAGTAGATCCCCAGGCTGCAAAAGTCATTGTAACCTCCCTATCTCAGCCTTCAGTCAGGCGACAGCATGGGGATTCCGCAAGCCAAAGTCCCACCTCACTATCACCATCGGAGACTTTGAAACAGGTGTGCCTTACTCACACTTTCAGCTCGATACTGTAACGTGCGGTTGGAGATTCCCCGTCTGTAACCCGCTGTGGGCGCACAATTCGGATGCGTAAGGCGATCCTGCGATACAGTCTCCAGTTTCACGCGTCCTTAGCGCTACTTGAAACCTACCCGTAACCCTTTCCGCACCCAGCATGTATATGATATGTAAATGAACAAATTAGCTATTTAATGAACGAATTAGCTATTCCCCTCCGATACTGTGATGCGCGCTCCGATTATCTCCTTTGTAACCCGCTATTTTGCCGCGTCCTTAACCTGTTAGTTTACCGCCTACCCTCTACCTGGTGTTAGTGTGGTGTTCGAACAGCTACGTACCGGACTGCACCATGGACGACCTCCATATATACTAATATTTGCAGCGTAAAGTTGTTATATATATATATATATATATATATATATATATATATATATATATATATATATAAATACCTGTCACTTTCCGAATCCCCCATCTCCACACAGGTGGGCATGCGGTCATCGAGGCGGCGGCAGGAGCCGGCGGGCGCCCGTTCATCCAGGCAGCGGCAGGAGCTGGCGGGCGGGTGGGCGCGCTTTCGATCCAGGCGGCGGCGGGAGCCGGTGGGCGGGTGGGCGCGCGTTCAATCCAGGCGGCGGCGGTCGGGTGGGCGCCCGTTCATCCAGGCGGCGGCGGCGGGAGCCGGTGGGCAGGTTGGCGCCCGTTCATCCAGGCGGCGGCGGGAGCCGGCGGGCGGGTGGGCGTGCGTTCGATCCAGGCGGCGGCGGGTGCCGGCGGGTGGGTGGGCGTGCATTCATCCAGGCAGAGGGAGTCGGCGGCGAAAGCGGCCTCCGGCAGCCCCCGCCAGCAGTGAATGAATGCACGCCTGTGTACGCCCGTGCGACTTCGGCTCTCAAGGCAGTCACATGCCGTGACATCACGCCTTGAGCGCCAAAATCGCACGGGCTACACAGGCGTGCATTCATTCACTGCAGGTGGGGGCTGCCGGAGGCCGCTTTCGCCGCCAGCTCCCTCCGCCTGGATGAATGCACACCCATCCGCCTGCCCGCCGGCTCCCGCCGCGGCCTGGATCGAACGCGCGCCCACCCGCCCGCCGGCTCCCGCCGCCGCCTGGATGAACGGGCGCCCACCCGTCCCCCGCTGCCTGGATCGAACGCGCGCCCACCCGCCCGCCGGCTCCCGCTGCCGCCTGGATCGAACATGTGCCCACCTGCCCGGCTCCCGCCGCCGCCTGGATCGAACGCACGCCCACCCGCCCGCCGGCTCCCGCCGCTGCCTGGATGAATGGGCGCCCACCCGTCCCCCGCTGCCTGGATCGAATGCGCGCCCACCCGCCCGCCGGCTCCCGCCGCCGCCTGGATCGAACATGTGCCCACCTGCCCGGCTCCCGCCGCGGCCTGGATCGAACGCGTGCCCACCCGCCCGCCGGCTCCCGCCGCTGCCTGGATGAATGGGCGCCCACCAGTCCCCCGCTGCCTGGATCGAACGCGCGCCCACCCGCCCGCCGGCTCCCGCCGCCGCCTGGATCGAACATGTGCCCACCTGCCCGGCTCCCGCCGCCGCCGCCTGGATCGAACGCACGCCCACCCGCCCGCCAGCTCCCGCCGCTGCCTGGATGAACGGGCGCCCACCCGCCCGCCGGCTCCCGCCGCCGCCTGGATCGAACACGCGCCCGCTGGTTCCCGCCAGTAAGTTTACTTTTTTTTACACTTTATTCCCTTTTGTTTTAATTTTTGCCCTGCGCCTTGCTTTGGGAGGGGGGGAACCATCCACTTCCTGGTACCTGTCATTTCAAATGTCGGTTGAAATGGCATTTGAAATGACAGGTACCAGCGCACCCAGGATACTGTATAGGCGCTGTATTAAGCGCCTATACAGTAAAATTGGTTGCGCGGGCCTAATGCTTCCCTAACGCTTCGCAGACGCGGCTTGCATTTGCAAGCAATTTACATAGAGTATTGAGCGGTATGTAAAGAGAACTGTGCGTGCGGGGAACGAGGGTGCGCCCTGCACTGCTGCACTCTTTCTAACGCGGCCTTACAGTATCGACCTGTTTGTTTTGTATATAATTACCTGCAGAACAGGTGTTGAAGGAAACAACCCCAGGGCTTTCTCTTGCTGGAAAACCAATAGTCCTGGCAGGCAATTGCCAGTTACAAACATCCCCCGATGGCTGCTCCTGGAGCAGTGACAACGTAGCACTGCAGGACAGCCCAAAGCCAGGGAAAACCTCCCACAGTTGCCCAACACACATGGCCACAGGAGCTTGTCCGCACTCCTAGCCGGCGAGACCTGTTACAGCTGCCTCAAGGCCCTAACTACTTTCAGAAGCTGAGTCTCATAACCTGCAAATCCTGCATGCAATCAGCAATGCCCCACACTGCTGTACAACAAGGGGCTTCCAACTGATTTCATGTTATCAGAAACGGTTTAATTCATTTTTGTGTTTTATTATCCCTTTCATGTTTGTATTCATAGTCTAGCAAAACTACAAACCCATGTGTGCATTAGGATAAAAGTAGAAATAGATCACTAGAAGCCACATTAAGTTCCGCGCACACCCATGAGTTTTCAAAGTGGATTTCTGTGCATAATTCTACTTTGAAAATACATAGATCATTAAAAATTACTCTCTTTAAAATTAAATATGGAGAGAAAGACAGAGAATCCTTTTTTTTGCAGAAGAGTAAAAGCATGTAAACAATATTTTTCGTAGAGTGATCATTTAGCTCTGTTTTCAAAGGGACTGGCTGATTCAGTCCTATTTTTGCCCCCATTACTAAGCTTATAGTTCTAATTTTCCAATTAAAATTCAGAGCTAGTAGGCAATGCTGCTGTGAATTTAAAAAAGAAGTAAGGCTTAGATAGTTCAGAGTTTTCTGTGCCATGTTTCCTCCTTCTACCCTTTCTCTGGAAGATGAAGTGGAACAGGAAGAAGGATTAGTGCGTACCCATCCCGCTTTATGTTCTGCTACAAGATTACTAACTAATTCAAGCAGTTCAAGAAAAAACAAAGTTATGACTGCTGAAAGAAAACAAAGTACTGAATGAAAATGAACTTGTTCTCATATGTATTCTAATTCAAAGAAAATAAGTATACATTCTCAACAAGTTGCCTTGGATGCAAATAATTGCCTCATTAATCTTGGGAAGATCAACATGATAATACTATTAAACTAGGACAGAATGATGAACAACATATTAAAGAACATATAATAACCAGCAGGGACTACATGCCTTCATTACTTATTATGCATACATATAATAAAAGTAATTTTCCTAGAACTACTAGAAGTTTGAAAAGTTGGGTCCCTACAGAATTTTCTATTTCCATCATATTTCTTATCACATATACTCCTGAAGCTCATTCAGAGATTACTAGCTTAGGCTTTATTTTATTGAAAATGCTGTATATCAGCGTAGCATTTTCTCTCTTTAGTTTAAACTTGCTCAGTAGTGGTGAGAAAAATCATAAAGGGACAAGACATTGCTCTAACTCACCCTTTTCACTAATAATTAGATCTATGGCAACATTTTGTAATTCTCAAGTGAGCTTAACATAGGCGCACTCATCCCTAAACTCCTGACCTCTCTATCCTTTTTTCCCTTTCCCTGAATTCCACCATAGCCACATTAGCTGCTAGGGATGTGAATCGTGTCCTCGATCGTCTTAACGATCGATTTCGGCTGGGAGGGGGAGGGAATCGTATTGTTGCCGTTTGGGGGGGTAAAATATCGTGAAAAATCGTTAAAAATCGTTAAAAATCGAAAAATCGAAAAACCGGCACATTAAAACCCCCTAAAACCCACCCCCGACCCTTTAAATTAAATCCCCCACCCTCCCGAACCCCCCCCAAATAACTTAAATAACCTGCGGGTCGTTAAAAATCGAAAAATCGAAAAACCGGCACATTAAAACCCCCTAAAACCCACCCCCGACCCTTTAAATTAAATCCCCCACCCTCCCGAACCCCCCCAAATAACTTAAATAACCTGCGGGTCCAGCGGCGGTCCGGAACGGCAGCGGTCCGGAACGGGCTCCTGCTCCTGAATCTTGTCGTCTTCAGCCGGCGCCATTTTCCAAAATGGCGCCGAAAAATGGCGGCGGCCATAGACGAAAAAGATTGGACGGCAGGAGGTCCTTCCGGACCCCCGCTGGACTTTTGGCAAGTCTCGTGGGGGTCAGGAGGCCCCCCACAAGCTGGCCAAAAGTTCCTGGAGGTCCAGCGGGGGTCAGGGAGCGATTTCCCGCCGCGAATCGTTTTCGTACGGAAAATGGCGCCGGCAGGAGATCGACTGCAGGAGGTCGTTCAGCGAGGCGCCCCTCGCTGAACGACCTCCTGCAGTCGATCTCCTGCCGGCGCCATTTTCCGTACGAAAACGATTCGCGGCGGTCCGGAACGGTCCGCCCCTCGCGGCGGTCCGGAACGGTCCGCCCCTCGCTGAACGACCTCCTGCAGTCGATCTCCTGCCGGCGCCATTTTCCGTACGAAAACGATTCGCGGCGGGAAATCGCTCCCTGACCCCCGCTGGACCTCCAGGAACTTTTGGCCAGCTTGTGGGGGGCCTCCTGACCCCCACGAGACTTGCCAAAAGTCCAGCGGGGGTCCGGAAGGACCTCCTGCCGTCCAATCTTTTTCGTCTATGGCCGCCGCCATTTTTCGGCGCCATTTTGGAAAATGGCGCCGGCTGAAGACGACAAGATTCAGGAGCAGGAGCCCGTTCCGGACCGCTGCCGTTCCGGACCGCCGCTGGACCCGCAGGTTATTTAAGTTATTGGGGGGGGGTTCGGGAGGGTGGGGGATTTAATTTAAAGGGTCGGGGGTGGGTTTTAGGGGGTTTTAGTGTGCCGGCTCACGATTCTAACGATTTATAACGATAAATCGTTAGAATCTGTATTGTATTGTGTTCCATAACGGTTTAAGACGATATTAAAATTATCGGACGATAATTTTAATCGTCCTAAAACGATTCACATCCCTATTAGATGCTTTCTTTCAATGACAGCTTTTATTGTGTAAAGGAAGGTGCATTCCATTACTCAGATTCAAGGGAAGTAAAAGGAAAGAGGAAACTGGTGTAGGCAGAACTAGGGGTAGGAGAGGGGATAACTACACCTCCCAGAGAGCCACAGAGTTGAGGGAAAAGGAGATTGTGCAAGACCAGGAACCAGGTGGTGACCTAATTAAGAAGGAGCTTCTGGATATACAAAGCTGGTGGGGAAACCAAATGGAGGAGGACAGCATGGGGAAGGAAGGAGGGGAAGCTGCTGGTATATCACAGCAGAGAAAGTCCCCAGCTGGATTGCAGCGAGAGGAGTAGGAAAAGCTGAAATCCTTAGCATTGAACAGTGAGCAGTTCAGCTTGTGGGCTTACTAAAAAAGGGGAGGTGGCAATCCTCCTCAGCTATAGAGAAGTAACCGGGCTGGGTGCAGGGCAGTCCAGCTTTGAACTGCCTTATATATACCGGTATGCTAGCTATGCTCAAGCAATCTCATAAAGTTAAGAGCATACTTATGCACAGTTGGTGTATTTTAAAACATATGTGCGCAATTGTGTACTTGATTAAATATTCCAGCATATCATTGCTCATGCACTGATATGCGCGTGGATGAGAGTACATGCCCTCATTTTAAAATTATCATCTAAGGGGTTTTTTTTAAATTAATAATGAAAAAAGAAGAAAACAATATAGACATACAAATAAGAAAGAATCTTTTTCAAAATTAAGTGTACTTTGTTTAGTGGTTTTTGACCTGTCAATACAAATGGGTATATGCCTTCTCCAGTTAATTGCTTAAAGGGTAGGCATCAATGCATTTCTGAGGTCTTTTCCTCCCATTAACATTAGAGTGGTTTGTGTTCACAAGCACTCATTTGCCAAAATATCACTGAAGAGGTTTTTTTTGTATTTTGAATTTCACTTGTCTGTGTGAGTTGATTTATTAGTACATTTTATTGCCCACCATTTCAACCCAGGAGGAGCTGAATAGCATGGTGGGGTCCATATTTAGCTACTGTGCGGCTGTGCTGGTTAGCCAGTAATACATAACTAGCTAACCAGCAGTGTATATTCAGTAGCACAGCCACACTGCTGAATATACCCAGCTATCTTTTAATTAGCTGGTTATGTTTAACTGGCTAACTTTAGAACAACCCTATGGTCCAATCAAAGTTAGCCGGATAAGTTAACTACCTAACTCTGCTTCCGCATGGAATGCCCAAACTTATCTGACTAAGTTCTAGCTGGTTATGGGTTAAATATAGCCGGGTAAGCAATTTAGACAGATAATTATTACATTTCCATCTAAAAGGGATTTGAATATGGACTTCAGTGTTTTTGCCATTTGTATGAGATTTACAAGAAAGGTTACAGGAGATATAAGATGAGGTACAAGAGACTCCCAGTAACCTCCCCACCACCTTGAAGGAAGAGTTTTCCTAATGCCTGTCAGACTGAGTGGTACTTACGTTGAGGAACAGGACAGAGCCTGAATTCATATCAGATTTTGGTTGTTGAAGACTAAATGATAAGGTTCCTGTGATTAGCTTTACAGATCTGTGAAAGTAAAGTTTTAGTTTTGGAACTCCACACTCATATGTGCAGTGAGTCATTGGTGCTAGAGCAAAAACTAGGTAACAAAAATTACCAACTGTGAGTATACTGAAGGAGGGCTTGGCGGAGAGAGAGAGCGCAAGAGAGACATTCTACCCTGAATGTAAAACCTCTCCATATTTCGAGACTCCATGCTCTGAGCCTCTTTTGATACAGTGTGAGGACGTAGGCCTGGGAGTGAATGTGTTCTTTGCAATAATTTGTGCTACAACACCCGAAACATGGGGCAAATGCAAGTGGGTAAAATAAGTACCAGGGTAGCTGAGTGCATGTTTGAGGACACAGAAAAGCTATGGTTAGCAGGGCCAGCCAGACCGCTAGGCATATGAGGAGGTCATCTAGGGCGCTGGATGTGAGCGGAGAATTGTAGTCCAAAGCAAGGGAAGTATTTTTTTTAAATGTAAGGAGGCTGGAGAGGCACACACACAGTGGTGGGAGAGATAGTATGTCTGAACGGAGGTGTGTTTTGTTTGATATGTTGGGTTGGTGAGAGAGAGAGAGATAGAAAGAGAGAGACATCATGATGATGTCATGATAATATCACTGCCTAGGGCAGTTGTACACCCTTGCACTGGCACTGCTGGTGGAGTTTGGTTGATTTGTGTGCATCAAATGAGCTGCCAGTCAGTGTTCACTGTGGAAGGGATAAGAGCAGGACCACATAACACAAACACCAATAAGAATGGAAATGAGGTAAACCTCAATCAATTTTCAGAAAAGTGTGTTTGTGAGGAATTAAACTTAAAGGGTTGATAAAGAAATGAGGCTTGGATGGGATATATCTGCGAGTATTAAGGGACCATAGAGAAAGTTCTGACAGCTAGGGATGTGCAGAGCAAAATTTTATGTTCATATTTTTTATGTCCGAAAGGGGGTCCCACTTGCGGCCAATATGGACATAAAAAAAATCCAATGAGTTGGGTATATGTACATATGTGCAAAAAAAAAATTTAAACCCCCTCACCCTCCTTAATCCCCCCCCCAGACTTACCACAACTCCCTGGTGATCGAGCGAGGAGTGAGGACGTCATTTCTGCAATCCTTGGCGAGAAGCATGTGACGTCGGTGGCACGTCGAGTGACGCGGCGTCACGTGATTCCCGGCGAGTTCGCGCCGGACGGCTCGTTCGGCCCAAAAAGAACTTTTGGCCAGCTTGGGGGGGCCTCCTGACCCCCTCAAGCTGGCCAAAAGTTCTTTTTGGGCTGAACGAGCCGTCCGGCGCGAACGAGTCGGGAATCACGTGACGCCGACGTCACGTGATTCCCGGCAAGTTCGCGCCGGACGGCTCGTTCGGCCCAAAAAGAACTTTTGGCCAGCTTGGGGGGGCCTCCTGACCCCCTCAAGCTGGCCAAAAGTTCTTTTTGGGCCGAACGAGCCATCCGGCGCGAACTTGCCGGGAATCACGTGATGTCGCGTCTGAGTGACGCGGCGCCACGTGATTCCCGGCTCGTTCGCGCCGGACGGCTCGTTCGGCCCAAAAAGAACTTTTGGCCAGCTTGAGTGGGTCAGGAGGCCCCCTCAAGCTGGCCAAAAGTTCTTTTTGGGCCGAACGAGCCGTCCGGCGCGAACGAGCCGGGAATCACGTGACGCCGGCGTCACTCGACGTGCCGCCGACGTCACATGCTTCTCGCCAAGGATTGCAGAAATGACGTCCTCACTCCTCGCTCGATCACCAGGGAGTTGTGGTAAGTCGGGGGGGGGGGGGATTAAGGAGGGTGAGGGGGTTTATATTTTTATTTTGGCTCAACAATCGCGATTTCCCACCTATCGAACATATCTATGTTCGATAGGTGGGAAATCCGATCGTTTATGTCGAATCAATTTTTTAAGTAAAAAAAAAATATGAGTTGCGTTTTACTAATGCGGTCAATCCGAATGCACACCCCTACTGACAGCTTCACTGGCTAACCTTTTCAATGCATTTGTAATACCAGTAGTAGTACCAGAGGACTGACGGTAAGTGGATGTGGTTCCTATTAAAAAAAAAAGTGGAATTTAGGAGGAAGCTGGGAACCACAGGCCAGTTAGTCTGACCACTAAGGTAAGCAAATTAATGGAATTGCCATTATAATAGAGGGTAGAGCAGTTTCTTGAATCCAATAGATTGCAAGATCTGAGATAGTGTGGTTTTATTAGAGGTAGATCTTATCAGATGAATCTTATCAGTTCTTTTAAAATTAGGTTGCCAGAGAGTTGAATCAAGGGAGACCACTCTATGTAATGTATTTGGATTTCAGTAAGGCCTTTGACACAGTTCTGCATAGACAAATAATAAATAAATTGAGAGCCCATGACATGAACCCTAAAGTGACTGAATAGGTTAGAAACTGGTTGAGTGGGAGGTGACAAAGAATAGTGATAAATGGATTCACGTCAAGGGGGGGACGGGGGACACTACTAGGGGTGTTCTATAGGAATGGTCCTTGCACAGGTTCTTATCAACATTTATGTGAGGGATATTGTGAAAGGATTGTCAGAAAAATGATATCTTTTTGATGATGACACCAAAATCTGCAACAGGGTAGACAGCCTGGAAGGTGTAGAAAACATGAGCAGGGATCTAGCAAAGCTTGACAAATGATCTAGGATCTAGCAGCTAAGATTTAATTCTAGAAAATGCAAACTTATGCATTTGGTCTGCAAAAATCCAAGAGAGTGGTACAGTATGGGGGGTTAAATTCTTCAATGCACTAAACAAGAGTGGGACCTGTCTGGGGAGGAGAGATCATATCTAATGATCTCAAGTTGGACAAAAAGTTGCAATAGGTGATGGTTAAAACCAGAAAGTTGCTTAGTGAGATCTCATTTGTAGTTGTAATATTGTGCACAGTTCTGGAGAACACACCATAAAAAGATATAACCCATGGAGTGACTACTAACATTGTCGATGGTCTTTGCAGTAAAGTGTATGGGAACAGGCTTAAAGATCTAAACATGTACACCCTAGAAAAAAAGATGGAATTAGGAAGATATAATGGAGACATTTAAATACCTCTATGGTATCAATGCACAGGAGGTGGGCCTCTTCCAGTGGAAAGGAGGCTCTGGAACTATGGGACATGTGATAGGGATAAAAGATGGGAGACTCAGTAGTAAACATAGTAAATAAATATTTCTTTACATGGAGCGTGGTAAATTCCTGGGACAGGCTCCCAGTGGAAGTGTTGGAGGTAAGGACAGTATCTGAATTCAAGAAAGCATGGGATAAACACAGCAGATCTCTGAGGGAGAGGTAAGAATTGTACAGCTGAGCAGTTGGTACAAATGGATAGCATAGATAGGCTATTTTATTCTGCCATCATGCTTCTATCTTTCTGTATAGTTTCTCTTTGAAAATTGGTTGAAAATGGGTTAAAAAATACTCCTGCATATTGCAGATGATTGGCTTCTGAAATTTGCCCCTTCCCCACACTGCAGTTACTTTGAAGATCGCACATTATACCAATTGAAAGATATATCACATGTAGAAATAAATTAGTGAATTAAGAAAATAACTTTTAATCTAGAGCCACAGAAATGTATAGCTTCAAATTGTTAAGTGAAGGAAGCAGAGGACTCACAGTTGGTTTTGGTACACTGTAAGTGAGAAAGCTACCAAAATATGTCTAGAAAATAATGATACAATTTATCATCTCTCCCCAAACGAATTCTTATTCTTAAATTGTATTCAGATTGATATACGTCTTATCTATATAGCATATAGTTCTTTAAGCCTGAATAGCTGTCACCAGCATAAGCAGGGATAAGTATCAACACTCTTCCGAGAACATTTGGCAGATTAGGAATTAAAATTGGAATTGTGGTCAGTTTTGACTGAGGGCATGACCGAGCTGTTCATTCTTTCACTGCTACCATTGTCATGTTTCTTCCTCCTGATATTTGATAGCAAATAATCTACATGGTCATGTAGACAGCAGACTATAGATCGAAGCTGTATAATAATTTATTGCCAGAATGAGATGAAATTATGTATGAAGATGATCCTCACACACATTTTTTTATCAATTGAGCCTGTCTCTTTCTTTCTAGTAAATAAAGCAAAGCAGTTTGCAAAATCTGGAAGCTGTAAAATATAGAGTACTTTGTTATATATTCTGGATTTAAACCATGTTCCTTAAAATGTAGAAAAATTATTATTGAAAAATCAATAGTAATGGTATCTGAATTTTTAAAAGTAATGACTATTCATCAAATGTTCATACATTAATCATGATGGCATTCATGCATAAATATATTATACACTAGATTAAGGTATACAGGATATTATTTTGGTTCTGATTAGTTAATTGTTAAAATGCATGACTGTGTATAACTCACATGTTACAATTATTATGTGCATAAAATGTATGCACAGACTTTAATAAAATGGGTTGAGAAAGTTTGTGTTTTGCTGCATTTCAGAAATGTGTCCATATTTTCAGGACAGAAATACTTGGTATTTTATAAACTGTGCAGCTCTTACAAATGGTTAAAACATATTCCTGTAAGTTTAGACACAGCGACTTACACATGTATGTGCTAATTAGAACTATTGAAAATGACCCTCCCTAATAGGAGAAGTAGTAGTATTAAAAGCAATATATCTTCTAGGGTGAAATGGGTGGGGGCACGGGAGGCCCTGTTTCTTTTTTTCCCCTATTTTTTTCTTATGTTTATTTCAGTTTTTTAACTAAAAATAAACATATGACCCCCCCCCCAAAAAAAAAAAAAAAAAAAGCAAAATGAAAATTGAAACAACATTTTTCCCCCTTCCCACCCCTGGGAGACATAGAAAAAAGTACAGTCTAAGCTCCATTATTTCATAGCAATACCCCAGAAATTCCTCTTCTCCTTCACTACCTCCTAATCTGCCAACATTTTCTTCTCTCCCTCCTACTCCCTCTTCCAACCCTCCCCTTCTTTTTCTCCTTTCCCTTCTATCCCTCCTCCCCCTCTACTTCCCACACTATTAATCCTTGCCTACTTTCCCCCCACCCCTCCCCTACTTTCTCATAATCGTATTTCCTCCCTCCTCCCAAGCAGAGTAACCATTAGAAGAGTGATGCTCCAAACCCTCAGGCCTATTGTTTCTAAACAAGTTTTCTTCTGGAACTTGAGGAACCCAGTCACAATGATCTTGTATCAAAAACAAAAAGCTCGTAAAACAAAATTAACAGGACAGATTAGCAATCAGTCGTTAAAGTAAATGTACAAGTGTTGCTCACAGACTTGGCATCTTCTACATTGCTGGGAACTGCATATTTCTTCAAAGTGTAGATAAAGATCTCATCAATGCCTCCCTCTCGTTTACCACCAACAGGAATCCTCTGCCATTTCAAGAAATCTTGTCTTTGGGGTCAAGCATTCCTAGGTTGCTTCCAACTGCTCACCTGCTCCCATTTCCTCAGCACTAAATCAAGCCCTAAATAGGGCTTTCTGACCTTCTTCTACTGATTTTATGTTCACTCCACCCACCACAAAGGAGAGACTGAAGGGAAACTGCCAGTGGTTGCATACATTTTCTGGCTTGAATGCTGGTGTTATCTCTTTCATTTTCCAGCAGCACCGAAGAGTTATGGTGATAAATCATTGAGTATCTCCAATCTATGTTATTCCCATTGCACTGGTCCCATAGCTCTAACTTTAGCCATTAGCTTTCCTTTAATCAGGAAATCCCAATAGCATACTACAATATCACTTGGCATGTTCTGTCTCTGTAGGCCCAAAGCTCTATGTGACCTCTCTATTGCTACAGTCTTGGCATTATAGGAGTCAGCCTCTGAGGAAATTTTCTGAATTGCCACCACACACTCAGTATATTCACTGGATTCTGAAAAGCCTCAGACTCGGATGTTATTATGCCACATTCAATTTTCTAAATCTTCCAGCTTATTTATTTATTTATTTATTTATTTATTTATTTATTTACAGGCTTTTATATACCGGAGTTCATGCACTTGTGCATACCACTTCGGTTTACACAGAACAAGGAACAGAAAATTACATCAAACAGATTGAACAATTAAACAAATATACAATTACAATTACAATTAGCTTATCAGTAACCTCAAGAGTACTTCTCTGTAGGATTTCCACCACTTTTATTAAGCTGGTAATATGTTCAAATTTGTCTTCAGTGTATTGCTCTACTTTGATGATATGGCTTTTCAGCTCTGAAATCTCACTGTGCAGATCAGCTATAATGGCCAAAATCTTACTTTTACATTAGCCAATTCTTGCTTAAGTTCTCAAAACCAGTTTTTCATCTCTTTTCAAATAGAGGATCAGATCAGATCACCCTCCGGATTGCCCTCGCTCACTGCCTCCAGTTCAGACAAAGCATGCTCACACACTGCTTCGACCTTCAGCATGCATTTGGTTCCCATTTTCTTTATGCCAAAATATGATTTGATTTCTCCCATTTTCTTTCTCATTGACATACCAGACAACTTTAACAGTCAAGTTCCATTAGCAGGATATATACAGAAAGCCAAAATCCTGCTTGTGAATTTCAAGCATCCATTTGAGTTCATGACATCACTTTCTCCCCCATTTGCTTTTTCAGAAGTCCACAAAACAAATGGAGTTTGTCCCCCAAATTAAATAAATCCTATTAGTTCCATTGATTTTGTTCCCAATTAATTTCACTAGGCCAATAAAGTTTATGGCAGATAGAAATCATTGGTCAGTTAGTAATTGCTACTAAGATATGTTAGCAGCCAGATCTTCCCAGTAAGTCATGTGTGAGGCTGTGAGCTGTTATCAAGGAGACCACAGCACAGAGAGACTTTATCACAGTGATCCAACCTATTGATACTCTCCAAATCCAGTGATGTTGATCTTGAAGACTGAGCATGAGATGTACTGTGAATTTCCTCTGAGACATTGTTTTCTAAGGATGTGTTACCTACCATACCCCTAAAACCACTGTAGGGGACATGCTGTCACATTCCAACCTATCATACCCCTTATTCTACCATAGGTGATTTGCTGCCTCATGTCTACCTGCCATACTCCTAATACCATCTTATAGGAATTGCTGTCAAAACCTACTTACCAAACCCATTAATTTACCATAGGGGATTTGCTGACTCATGTTTACCTGTCAAACCTTTAATACTTCACTCAAAATCAAAATGTTTTTGAGACAACCAAATTCAAAAGTATCTTTTGTTAGGGACCATCATACTACCCTGTGGATACTGAGGCTAATTTTTAAGCTTTCAGTTTTTTCACCGCTATGGGTGCACTTTAATCATAGGTCCAAGAGAATACTTTCAATATTTTGTTGTTAAATTTTAAATTTTTTAAATGAGAAAGAGATACTGCCCCCTTTTGGCATAACATGACATGATATCATGTTTCGCTTCTGCTGCCTCAGGGGCCTGTTGGTACAGCTTCTTCAAACAGCAATAAGGTTTATCTCACAGGAATGAAGCATGTCTTGAACTTTAAGCATGCTTAAAGCGACGGGAAGTGTACATTAGCTTCAGCATCCGTGGGATAGCATGATGGTCTCTAACAAAAGCTACTTTTGAATTTGATTGTTTTCTAAAACATTTTGGTTTTGAGTGAAAGCATTATACTGACGACTGTTTTCTATTATTTGTGATATTTTGTCTGTATTTTTTTGACTATTATTTTTTGGACTCATATTGTATGATATAAACCTTTAATACCACCATAGGGGACAAGCTATCACATGCCTACCTGCCATACCCCTAGTACCATTATTGGCAACTTGCTGTCATTTGACTACCTGCCATACTACAACAAAAGAGAGAATATAACAACCCCAGCCTTGGGTAAACAACCAGAAAACTAAAAAGATGGGATCAAATATCCAAAAATTATAAACTGATAACCAAAAAATTTTAAATTGTGGAAAGTTGTCAGCAAGCCTGACAGTGCTAAGACTGCTCCAACCTATCAATCACCTACCTTTTTAGCTAGAAGTGAAAATATATTTTTTAAAGTCTTATTTTAAGCAATTAAAAGCAAAAAACAGTCCCAAGTGTTAACAAGTCATAAACCTGAATGGCCGGTGTTTCTCCAGAAAGCTTCCTCAGGGGTAAATTGAATTTATAAATCCACTTCCACTGTCAACTAAAAAATAACATTAAATTTCAGAACATTAGCATCATAAATAATGTCAAAAAAGTACTTATTATTGAGATTGCACCTGCGACCCTGAGGAGGGATGCGAAAGCACAGTCATATGCTCCAGGAGAGAGTGAGCCCTTGGCCCATGAGGTAACTCAGGGAGGAGCCCCAAGACATGCCCCAAAGGAGGTGAGCATGGATAGGAACTGAGATGAAGAGGATCACCCCCCTGCTGGGCTACACACCCCAGGGGCATCAGAGGCAGAAAGCTGGGAACGAAGAGACCCAGAACTGGAATGGGAAACTCTGGATCCTGGAACAAGAAAAGAGTTAGAGTATATAAATAAGACGAGACTCTTGGAGACTTGGACTTGGAACTCTGGAGACAAGACGTGGAGCTTGGAACGTGGAGACTCAGACAAGGAACTTGGAATGTGGAGACTCATACATAGACAAGCTGGTCTCTCAGGTGCCCTACACAGCCCGTGGGCTGGTCGCAGACCACACTGTCCCCTATGCACCCTACACAATCGGGGGGCTGGTTGCGGACCAGGAGGGGAGCAGGGCAAGCTCAAAACATCAAGACAGGTCAGGAACGAAGCAACCCCTCGGATCCTCCAGAGTCAGAACAGGATACAGACTCGGAATTAAAACATGGAACTTGGAACCTGGAACTCAGACTTTAAAAACAGGGAACCACCGGAGGCATGGGTACTCGGGACCTGGGACATCAGGACTTGGAACATTAGGACTCGGAACATCAGGACTCGAAACATCAGGACTCAAAACATCAGGGCTTGGAACTTCAGGGCTTGCAACTTCAGGGCTTGCAACTTCAGGGCTTGCAACTTCAGGGCTTGGAACATAGGACTCGGAACATCAGGACTTGGAACATAGGAGAGACTACTTGGACATGGACATCGGAAGACGTAGACCCCAGGACAAAAGCTTCTGGACATCTAGAGACAGAGGGACGTCTGGACTTCTGGAGATGGAAGGACATCAGGACATCTAGAGGAACATCTGGACATGGACAAGAAACTCCAAGGCTTTGGGTGAGAAGCCAGGAACTGGAACATACCAAAAAGGAGTTTCAACAGGTGACGAGACCCAAGACATCGAATGAAGACATCAGGAACACGAAGAACAAGGAGTCATTGAGACAGGAACAGAAGATGGAATCCTTGGAACCTGGAGCAGATCCAAGGGAGATGTAAATCGGAGGTGAAATCTGATTTGAAGGCCCTGAAGGAATGAAGCAGGGCCTTCATGATGTTTAGGGCTTAGGGACCTGTTTCACATGCAGAGTGAGACACATGAACAGCACAGTACACCTTGGTGAAGATTTGAGGTCATTTGGAGTGAGGAAAGTCTCACAAAGATGAAAATTTGTACAATGTTCTCTCACCCTAGCTTGCTGGTAGCCTGTTATACAGTCCATCAAGCTAGGGTGAGAAAACATAGTACAAATTTCATCTTTGTGAGACTTCTCTCACTCCAAATGATGTCAAATATTCACCAAGATGCACTGTGCATTCGTCTCACTCTACATTTGAAACAGGCCCCTAAACCCTAAACAACCACTAACACCTCACCTTGACCTATCAGGTGGCCCTCCTATAGAGATATAAATACTTAACTACTATGAGTGCCTTGTAGATAGTGTCTCTCTTTCTCTCTCTCTCCCGCCTGAAAAATAGGGATTCTCACATGGTGTGGTAAGTTATCCCTTTTTCATAATGCATGCATTATTAAATCTTATTGATGAATGATGGGGTTAGTGTGTTCAACCAGGTAATAAAAGAATCAAATAAAGACATAGAACCCTTCCAGAGTATGAAAATGTCATTGATGTATCTTTTCTAAAGGAGGATATTGCTCTTGAAGGGGAAGTCTGAAAAATGGTTGGCTTTGAAATCACCTACATAAAGATTGGATACATCCGGGGCCATAGTGGCACCCAATGCTGTTCTGCAGGTCTGCTGAAAAAACATTTTGTTGAAAGTGAAACATTTTTTAATTAATGCAAACTCCAATAATTTATTATAAAAGTAGTAGGAATCTGGTGTGGTCTTGGTAGTAATTCAAAATAACTATTGTCTATTGTAATTGCTTCCTGTTGCAGAATATTTGTATAATGAGCATCAATATCGAGAGTAACTAGAAGAAGGTCCGTGGTATCTAAATCTAGATGTTCTAGGAGATGAAACATGGCTGGCAAATCCTGGATCTAAGAAGGAAGCTGCAAAACAAAAGGAACCAAGAAAAAATCTATAAAATATGAGAGGGATTCCAGCAAAGAAAGTTTACTAGAAACTATAGGACATCCCGTGGGTCAATGATCCTCTTGTGGATTTTGGATAATATATAGAAGACAGGAGTCACAGGAAATATCTTTAATTAAAAAAGACTCTTCTTTCAAAGTAAAAAAACCAATGGCATGAGTAGTGGTCACAATGCCAGCAATCTCTAATTGTAATGCTGGTATAGAGTCTTGTGTCAAAGATTGATAGTAGTGAGTGTCATTCAATTGACAATAAATTTCACCCTCAAACTATTGACGATCTAGTCTTCCTAGAGAGACATATGAAGTTGTCATCCTGGGAGATGATGAGGTATTCCGTTTTTTGCTTGTTGATGACCAGGTTAAGTTTGGTAAGGAGCGAGCTGATTTCCTGAAAGCAATATTCCCAGAAAATTAAAGTATTTTGAAGGGACTTCCTTATAGGGATGAGAATTTGTATGTCATCTGCATATACAAAATGTTTGATTTTCAGCTTAGATAGCAGGAAGCAGAGGGGTAGAAGATAAATGTTGAAGAGGGTTGGAGAGAGGGAGGAACCATGTGGAACTCCCAGGTTTGAACTGATTGGCTTAGATTCTTTGTTATTAATTTTGACCTTGAATGATCTGTTGCTGAGAAATGAACGAAACCAATCTACATGACAAGCATTGTCGGACATCAGGACCCATCCCAATATGGACCCCCTTTGAGCTATGCCATCAATATTCTACAAGCTTACCAAGAGCACGACGGTTGGGCATGGCTCAACTATGATGAGCAATTCCGCGACAAGATGGAGGAAAATTAATTCATGACATGGGGTACCCAGGACGTGAGTCTATGGATCAATCAAATGACCAAGAAATCCACCAAACAAGGAACACGGCCAAAGTTTACAAGGACCGCATCACCTGCCAGGAGTGCCACAAGGCAAGCGCCCAGCCAAGACAGCACCTGCTGGCGGTTCAAGTCAGTTTGTACCTTCCCAGACTGCAAATTTAAACATGTTTGCACCGCATGTGCTGCACCGTACCCATAACTAAATGTACAAAAAAACAACCAATGGAGAGTAAGCCTAAAGCTACATGATAACGGTCACCTTGAGAAAGCACCATCTCCCATCAACCTGGATGCCATGCAACCATGGCTAGATATTTATCCAAACCAACAGAAAGCACATACAATCACCCAAGGTTTTCGAGAATGTTATAAAATCTACCCCATTATTTCTTGGGCTCCCAGCTTATTCCCCTATTACTGTAGCATATCAATAGTATGTGAGTTCTCTCGGTGTAGTTGGAGAGGGATGAGGGAAGAAATGGAACACCTAGATGTGCAGTAGTAGCTATACGATGCAAGCTGAACATATTTTGACAATGGTGAAACCTCTCAGATGTGAGTTAGGCAACCTCCTGCCTGATGCTCAGCTGCTGAAGACAGCCCCTCTCTTTTTCTTGGAGATCCTAGGCCTTTTTCTTGAGCTCCTTTTGATGGGATAGAAATAAAGGAGATATTGAATTAGATGAGCAATGGAGCATAAGGGCCCTCCATGTCTATGCATTTTCTTTGCAGCCACTTAACCCTAGACCCCCATAGCTGTGGAACTTTCCTAGCCTTTTAGGAATCTCCAGATGCAGTGTATTTCTCCTCTACGTTTTGCAACAGACCACATTTTTTTAGGTAAGTCCTTCTCTTAGTAGCCCATTGCATATACAGTACCCACTAATCTTAGGTTTGCCTAATGCCATAACTGACATTGTAGAGGTTAGCAGAAAAGGACCTTCTTGCTCCTATCCATTGTGCAGCTTTACTGCTGTCACTGCTGAGGATTTTGTCCAGCTGCCTGGCAGAATGTGACCACATGCCAGAAAGCTCATTAGCCCTTGACACCTTTTCTCCTCCCTCCTGTATTCTACAGCATGTTGAGAGTAAGACCAAATTAGTTGGCCAACAACAGCAACTTTTCCCTTCCCTATTCTTGCCACATTGTTCCATGGCATAAGCATCTGATTTTCTGAGGTAAATCAGTGATATAATGACAACTACGAGTCCCTACATGAATAGGGTAATACCATGACTGACTTAGCCTGTTCCTTATGCCATGAAGCCAGGTGGCAATCCTACACTTCTGCATTTACTTCCCTCTAGGCACTTACCTCGTGGGTGAGGACAGCTCCTTGATTAAAACACTGATACATGATCTGTGTCATTTCGCACAAACCCAATGGATGAGAAACAACTTACCCTCATAGATTACAATGAGGAGAGGTAACCTATTTATATCTCTACCCAATTTTATGCCAATGCCACTATTTTACTGATGTGCCCACCCCTGTAGAAATAATAAAAATGTATATAAAAAAAAAAGTATACACAAACTATATGGCATGGAAGGGAAGTATGTGCATACTTTTTATCTATAAAAAGTGCATGCACACTTTTTGACATACATGTGTAAGTTGGGGGCTGAGATATACATTTTAAAAATTGCTGCTCACACTACATAGTTTCTAAAATACTTGCATAGATCTCTGGATACTGACATGCACAAATTCATTGATTTGAACAGACTAAAGAAAAATACTCTTTTAATGAATGAGTCCCATACTTAACATTGTGATTGTTTAATTAAATGACCATTGATTGCATAAGACCATGAGGAATGTCATAAAATGCAATATCTACTAATAAAACATGTAATACATATTTCATGTTGTCACTTTGACAGTGATTAAAATAATAAAGGTTTTCATATCTCACTGATTCTGACATAATACTATATTTATTTTATATATTAGCTAAGCACCTATCAGAGAACGAACTATTGTTAACAGTTCTGAAGCTGATGAATATTCCAGTGAAAACAAGTTTTTGAAGCATGAATAAAGTTAAATGCAAAAGAAAGATTTTATGCTTGCAAACCTTTTATTGGCAACATTGAATTTTAATGAACTTGAACTTTTCAGCTTGTATAGCTTCACTACTCTACAGCAATCTCTAGAGTATCTTAAATGCACTAGAAAATGTTTCCTAAACATTGCCACTAAAAGTGTGGCTTATATATAATACATTGAAGGCACTACATGCTCTAAGTTATAAAAGCTTTGGCAATGGCATGGGATTTTTCTTCATTGATAAAATAGCTTTTTCTGTAAATGCATACTTCTGCAGCAGAGTGTTCAATTAAAAAAAGCATTTAGCTTTCAGGAAAATTAGAATTTGTACCTTCCTCCCATTTTTCTCTTCCTTTTTCTGATAATCAAACTTTTTTGAATTTAGTGTCAAACCAGGACAATTTTCATAAATTTCATAAATCCATTTTCATAAATCTCCCAAAGCTCTAATTGTAAAAAAAATGTAAATTTAATTGTTTATCCCATGGAGATCCAATATGAAATTCCAAAGCAGATTCACAAAAATCCACATCAGATTCTGCTTGAATTTATATCAGATTTTAATGGAGATTCTGGCAATGGATTTTTCCTTTAGATTTGTCAAATCAAAACTACAGGTTCAAACTGATGTCAAGAATGTTTGCTAGTTATTCCTACCCTTTCATTTCCCTTTAAGAAAACTTTTCCTCTCTGCTCCCATTGCGTTACGGACCAATAAAGGGTTATCGTGGTCCACGATATGTCTGGACAGCCTGTGTCAGGCTCCCAGAGAGAGAGAGAGCGAGAGAGAGCGAGCGAGAGAGCGAGCAAGCACCTTACTATAGTGCCTATGCCCTAGACAGGTATTTGAATCCCTATGGGAGGGCCACCTACTAACTCGAGGTGGGGATTAGGTAAGAGCGTCGGGGGTTGGGGGCCACTTTCGCATTCCACATGAGACGTATGGAAAGAACAGTGGTCCCTAGTGAAGATTTGCTGGCCGTCGGAGTGAGGACGCTCACTCCAAGAAGAGGTTTGGGCAATGTTTCACTCATTACCTAATCCCCACCCCAAGTTAGTAGGTGGCCCTCCCATAGGGATTCAAATACCTGTCTAGGGCATAGGCCTCGCCGGTGCCATTTTCTGTACGGAAAACGATTTGCAGCAGGAGATCGCTCCTGGACACCCAGGGACTTTTGGCCAGCTTGGGGGGGCCTCCTGACCCCCACAAGAGTTGCCAAAAGTCCAGCGGGGGTCCGGAACGACCTCCTGCAGTCGAATTGTGTTGGTCTATGGCCGCCGCCATTTTGCAGAATGGCGCCGGCTGAAGACAACACGATTCAATTGCAGGAGGCCGTTCCGGACCGCCGCTGGACCCCCAGGTAATTTAAGGCATTTGGGGGGGGGTTCGGGAGGGTGGGGGATTTAATTTAAAGGGTCGGGGGTGGGTTTTAGGGTGTTTTAGTGTGCCCTCCCCCTTCCCCCGATTTACGATTTTTTGACGATAAATCGGGGGAATTGGTATTGTATCGTGGCCCTAACGATTTTTGACAATTTAAAATATATCGGACGATATTTTAAATCGTCAAAAACGATTCACATCCCTAATAAACTGCATTGGATTGAGTGGTGTGTAAATGTTCATATAAAGATATTTTCTAAATTGTAATGCATAACTCATGTATATATGACAATAATACTGGTAATAATTAAATTTATTTTTTTCAATAACAGTCTTTTACTTAGGGACTAAAACAGAAAACACTTAGCATATTATAAACAAACAATTCTCAACACAAAGAAACAGTTCTATAGCTTTAAAATAGAAAAACATGCAAACAACCCAAGAACATTATTTTCCATAGTAAGAAACTTCACCAAGGACAGTTCCGAATCCCCACAAGACCTTCCAGAAAATAGATGCGACGAGATTGCAACGTTTTTTAGCGATAAAATAAAAAATCTAAAAACAAAAATCCCAAATACAGCAAAACAAGTAATTAAAATGAAGGAAAGAGATGTCACGCAATGGTCTACCTTCAACGAAGTATCAGAAATGGAAATTGAAAATATGCTAAAAAAAACTTAATCCTGCACCCCATGCACTTGACACAATTACAACCGCAGACATAAAAAAAGTAGCGAACACTGTATCACCAACACTGGCAATGATCGTTAATCTATCCCTAGAAGAAGGATCCATGCCTGACACTCTAAAAGGAGCTATCGTAAAACCTATTTTAAAAAAGAAAAACAGTGACCCACTGAACCTGAGTAACTACAGACCAGTATCAAACCTACCCTTAATCGCAAAATTAATAGAAAAAACTATACAAAAACAACTAGCAGAACACCTAGATAACAAAAACATCCTTTACCCTTCACAACATGGCTTTCGGAAACACTATAGCACAGAGACACTTCTGCTTGGACTTACAGATAACATCATGAGGGGATTTGATAACGGTAAACAGTACATACTAGTGATGCTTGACCTGTCAGCAGCATTTGACACTGTAAATCATGACATACTCTTAAATAGACTAGAAGAAATAGGCCTAAACAACAAAACTATCAAGTGGTTCAGATCATATCTCAATGACAGATATTTTCAGGTTCAAATCAAAGACACTATATCAAATAAAATAAACCTTCAAACAGGAGTTCCCCAAGGATCTGCCCTCTCCACAACTCTTTTCAACATATACTTACTACCACTATGCCACCTACTAGCTGGACTGGGAATCACACACTATATATATGCTGATGATATCCAATTAATTTTACCCATTGATGACACAATTGAGAAAACATTAAACTTAGCCAACATGTATCTAGATATCATTAAACAGCTGCTAAACCAAATGGAATTAGTAATTAATATAGAGAAGACAGAATTCTTACATTTAGAGAGAAAAAATACTGAAATCAAACATAGCCCAATCACACTAAAAAACAATCAACAAATAAAACTTGCAGAGAAAGTACGAAACCTAGGAGTAATAATTGACCCCAAACTAAGCTTAAAACAACACATATCTCTAAAAGTAAGAGAAAGATACGCCAAACTCATGGTCCTCAGGAGACTTAAACCACTTCTGACAATGGCCAACTTTAGATCGGTACTACAAGCACTAATATTTGCGAGCACTGATTATTGTAATGCACTTCTACTAGGTCTTCCATACACCTCACTAAGACCAATGCAAATTCTACAAAACGCAGCTGCAAGAGTCTTAACTGGCAAAAGTAAAAGGGATCACATTACCGAAACACTGGCTGAACTACACTGGCTTCCCATCGAACAAAGAATACAATACAAACGCTGTGCACCATACATAAGTTAATACATAACGAACATGCAGACTGGTTAAATACAGCCCTACGTGTACACATCCCTAACAGAAACCTAAGATCAGCAAACAAAGCACTACTAACCATTCCATCAGTTAAAACTGCAAGACTTACACAGGTGCGAGAGAGAGCACCATCACTGGCAGGACCCATACTATGGAACTCCATGCCCCTAGATTTAAGACTACAAAGAGACAGCAAAACCTTTAGAAAAGGTTTAAAAACCTGGCTCTTTAAACAAGCTTTTCAGAAAGAGAAGGGAGAATAGAAACCTGGGATAGGCAAAGCACATTCAATATAACATCCACATACACTGTATTCACCAAGTGTGTAGTCTTTAAAGAACAACTCACAATTTTAAAGTAAATCTATAATAATAACCGAGATAGAGACATGGACATGATTAGTTACATTTAAACATTATTGATCACTAACTATGTTACTGAACCTTATGGCACTCTTGTAAGTGTGCGAATACAGTATCATTAATTTTATGTGCCTTGATGTAAACCATTGTGACGGTATCTTCCAAATGACGGTATAGAAAAGATTTAAAATAAATAAATAAATAAATAAATACAGGATTCTTATTTATGTTCAGGGGCGGATTGTGGGAAAATAGTGGCCCAGGGGATTTTTCTCCATACTGGCCCATGGGTACCCAATTACACATATAATTTGGTGAGTCACCAAATACAGAATAAAGGGACCATAAAATATGCACAGACAAACTGAACTGGAAATCACAACAAGTTAGACTGTATGTAATGCAGGAATGGAAAAACCGAAAATACCATAATTCCTCATAAAACATCAAATAATAAAATCAAGAAATATGAAACATCACAATAGGAAAATCATACTAAAAATATATAATTCAAAACGGCTGATGAATAGAACCTCCAGTAATTTAACTCAGGGAAATTTTCAAAAATGTGTATATAACACCAATAAAATATTTCAAAAAGAGCAGACCAAATAATATTCAATAATTAAAACTAATAAGGATTTTAAAAAGCCCCTGCTGTCCCTTTTTGTGGGAGCTCTTGAGTTCCAGTCACCCTGATATTGTCGAGGATTTGGAGGTTATCCTCTCTCTTTCACACATACTCACAATTCCATTCTCTCTCACACATACACTGTCACATACATGCACATTCATTCTCTTATATCCACCATAACCTCTCGCTCTCACTGACACTAACACACTCTCAACTCTAAGACACTATCTCCCCCTCCACACACAAACTCTTACTCCCTTGGATTTTCTCATACACACTCATGCTCTCACACATACACACAAACACACACACCCAGGCAAGCTCCCAGTCATTTTCACACACACACACTGACCCCCAGGCAGGCTCCCATTCATTTTCACACCACTCCCTTCCCATCCCCCAGGCATGCACACATTCATTCTCACACACACAGACCCCCAGGCAGGCACCCATGCATTCACACACATACACTCCCAGGCAGAGTCCCATTCATACACATGCACACACTAAAGGCAGACCCCCCTCACTTTTGCCAGCAACCTCGGAACCTCTCTCATTTCTCTGCTGCCACTCAGGCCTATCCTGTAAAGTGCGGCCGTGTTTACCCTGCTCCTAAGCCGCTTCTAACTCACGTTTCGGCCGCGTTAGCCCTTCCTGCGATCCCGAATCCCCTTTAACCTACTCCTACCGCGTCCTAAATTCCCCGGGTAACCCCTTCCGCCCGCGGCATGCATATTGCATGCAAATGAGCGAATCAGCGCGATATTGCATGCAAACGAGCCAATTAGCTATTCCCCTAGCATCCCGTAACCCGCGCCCCGACTAACGCTACCTTTCCCTGCCGTTTTGTCGCGCGTTTAACCTGCAAATTTACCGCCTACCCTGACCCAGGCGGTAGAGGCATGGGTAAGGGTAGGTGGCAAGCTTTCCCCCAGCCCCCGCTCACCTGCCCCGGCCGCGATCATGGGTGCCGGTCTCCGTGGCAGCCCCAGTCCTCTCCCCTCCTCCAGAAGCCAAAAAAAAAAAAGCGAAAAAAACGTTGCAGCCCCCCTCCGATGTCCGGACTGGGGCTGCCACGGAGACTGCAACGGCAAAGCGACTTTTCAGTGTCCCCCCCTCCTCTTGGAGCAGGGCGCGAAAAGCAGCCTTGCTCCGGGAGGGGGGGGGACACTGACGGCGGCGAAGCAACGCAGAAGCAACGGCGAAACGACTTTTCAGTGTCCCCCCCCCTCTCGGAGCAGGGCGCGAAAAGCAGCCTTGCTCCGGGAAGGGGGGGGACACTGACAGCGGCGAAGCTTTCCCCCAGCCCGGACACCGGCAAAACTTGCTGTTTTGCAGCCATGAGCCACGAGCAGGAACGCAAAGATCTGGCTCCGATAGCTCCTCCCGACAAGATGGCCGCCTGCACGGGGAAAGAGTACAATTGGCCGCTGAAGACGTGACATCGCCCTTGCTTCTGCGTTGCTTCGCCGCTGTCAGTGACCCCCCTCCTCCCGGAGCAAGGCGGCTTTTCGCGCCCTGCTCCGAGAGGAGGGGGGGACCCTGAAAAGTCGTTCCGCCGTTGCTTCTGCGTTGCTTCGCCGCCGTCAGTGTCCCCCCCCCCCTCCCGGAGCAAGGCTGCTTTCGCTCCCTGCTCCGAGAGGAGGGGGGGGGACACTGACAGCGGCGAAGCAACTTACTTTTGCACCCGATCGGACCAGACTTCCTGGTATCTGTCATTTCAAATGACATTTGAAATGACAGATACCAGCGTGGCGTGAAGCCTTAGGCCCGCGCACCCAGGATCCTGTATAGGCGCTCTATCCAGTATCCTGGGTTGCGCGGGACTAAGGCTTTTCGGACGCGGCTTACATTTACATATAATTAGGCTTCAGGATCGAGCGGTAGGTGAGCTGCACTGTGCGGGCGGTAACCGCGGGTGCCGTAGGCACTAACGCAGCTCTTCCTACCGCTCGGTACTGGATCACCCTGACTGTCACTGCTGCTGCATGGCTATTGGGGAGGTGCCAATTGCTGCTACTGACACTGAAGCCCATTCTGCTGCCTCCTCTGTGCAGGCCCCGTGGGCTTCCACTTTCTCCATGCTGATCTCGTACATTGTGAGATCTGCATTGAGAAAGTGCTATTCTTGCACATTCCCAAAGATTACATGTGCCAATCACTAAAAAGTAATTTATTTTTTTTTACCTTTACTGTCTGATCTTAGTTTTCTAATTGGTTGGTGACAGGCTTTTTTTTCCCACCTTCCCTTTCTTATTTTTTTGCCAGTTCCTTTCATATTGTCTTTTTTTCTATTTCTTTTCTCTCCATCTATCTTCTTCCCTCAAACACACAGTCAGGTTCTCATTCACACATGCTTTCTCTCTCTCTCTCACAAACACACACACACAGGCTCTCACTCTCACATGCTCTCTCTCATGCAATCATTCATACACAGTCTCTCTCTTGCACATGCTGTCTGACTCTCACATACACAGGCTCTCTCTCACTCCCACATGCTGTCTTTCTCAAGCACAGACTCTCACTGTCACATGCTTTCTCTCATACAATCATTCATACACACACACAGGCTCTCACTGTCACATGCTGTCTCTCTCTCACACAAAGAGGCTCTCACATGCTGTCTCTGCAAACATGCAGGTCCTCACTCTCACACACAGTCAACTCATCGCATACACACACACACACACACACACACACACTCTACAGACCCTCAGCCTCTCTCTCACCTCTGGGCCACCTCTTCGCAGGTCGCCGCAGGATGGGCTCTGCAGCAGCCCTGATCTTCTCGGGCCACGGTGGCCCTGCTACCGGGCTTCTTCCTCTTCTCGCACCGCTGCGACTTGGGATTCGGTCCGTAAGCGCTGCTCCTCTTCTGCACACGCTGATACTCCTCCTCCTTCCTGCCCACGCGGCTCCAGCAACGTTTACTTCCAGGGCCACTCAGGCAGGAAGGAGGAGGAGCATCAGCGCGTTTAAACGCAATCTTTTTCTTCAGGCCGTGGTGACGTGAGCCTCACAATGGCCCTGCCGATCTGCCTGTTGGAGCACTGCATGAGCCTCCATGCACCCAGGGGCATTGGCTCCCCTCGGGATACCACTACTCTTGGCGCCCCAGGCCTAGTGCTTCCACTGGCCCTGCTCGCAGGTTTCTCTTCGGGCCGCAGCACCCTCTTCTTGTCTTTGGCCTGGAAGTTTAAAAAAAAAAATCACGTGATGGGAGCAACCGGCCCACCGGGGGATGCCCGATCCCCCGATAGGCCAATTGCCCCTGTTTATGTTTTGGTGGTCATATATGTGCCCACAGTCCTCCATTAGTGAAAGTAATCTTCTTGTTTAAAGTAAAAGATAAAAAAATTAGCTTTCCATTTTTTCTTTCTGATGAACTATACATTAGGGATGTGCATTTGTTGGGCCATTCATTTCAGTTGTTTTGTGGGTACACTTGTACCTTGAAGATTTAGAGTACATGCATAAAAATGGACAGTACATGCATAACTCATTAATAAAATGTATACGTTCCATCCGTTCTTACACGACTGCTATAAATCTGCGAAGTATGGGGCGGATTTTCAGAGCCCTGCTCACCTAAATCCGCCCAAAACCGGGTGGATTTAGGTGAGCAGGGCCCTGCGCGCCGGTAAGCCTATTTTACATAGGCCTACCGGCGCGCGCAGAGCCCCGGGACTCGCGTAAGTCCCGGGGTTTTCGGAGGGGGCGTGTCGGGGGCGGGCCCGAACCGCGCAGCGTTTTCGGGGCGTGTCGGGAGCGTTCCGGGGGCGGGCCCAGGGGCGTGGCCGTGCCCTCCGGACCCGCCCCCAGGTCACGTCCCGGCGCGCAGGAGGCCCGCTGACGCACGTGGATTTACGCCTCCCGGAGGGAGGCGTAAATCCCCCGACAAAGGTAAGGGGGGGGGCTTAGACAGGGCCGGGTGGGTGGGTTAGGTAGGGGAAGGGAGGGGAAGGTGAGGGGAAGGCAAAAGGAAGTTCCCTCCGAGGCCGCTCCGATTTCGGAGCGGCCTCGGAGGGAACGGGGGTAGGCTGCGCGGCTCGGCGAGCGCCGGGTATACAAAATTGATAGCCTTGCGCGCGCCGATCCAGGTTTTTAGCAGATACGCGCGGCTCCGCGGGTATCTACTAAAATCCAGCGTACTTTTGTTTGCGCCTGGAGCGCAAACAAAAGTAGGCCTATTCGCGGAGTATGAAAATCCGCCCCTATGTGTACATACCCACCCACAACATGAATGAAATGAATGCCCAATGAATGCATGTCCCTACTGCATCTGTCATTTATCCTTCAAAAACAGTGCTAAGGATCTGACTTTCACATAACTTTTCAACACTATTGATGGCTTGATTTAACAATTCCAGTTTATCATTCTAGCTTTGGTGCAGGCAGCTGATGTTCTTCTAGTAGCAAAAGGCACTGGTCATCTCTCATTCCTAATATTAGACTTGTCATCAGCATTTGACATGTTGAATTATCAAGTTCTATTGGATTGCTTGGAATCCCACTTGAGGGGTATTGAGCCATTCCTGAAAATTGGACATTGGTTACAGTTTATGATAAATATTGTATACCTCACTTAGAAAGCTCTTATGGATACCTCAGAAATCTCTTTAGGAACCATTTTGCTATAGTAATTTCTGCCCATATTGTTTTGAGGGGTGATATGAGTTTTTCATAAAATATGTAACTCTTTTGAGACAGTATTGTACAATATTTCTTGATGCCTTAATTATTTGCTTTTTTTTTCTGGAAGCTGAGAAATCCAAGGACTTATAAACATTTATACAGATATTTGTCTAACCTGTTAACAAATCATATCAAGAGTTGCTGAATAAAAATGTAAATGTTGCAGATTAATATGTGAGATATAGTACAGAATTTTGATGGCAAATAGGTCAGAAAAACCAAGCATTATGTACTTCAAAATATAGTTAAAACAAGTTATATATAAAAATAGTGGAAAAAACATTAATATTTTACAGCTGCAGTGCTTGTTTCATAAGTGTTGTATGAATTAATGCTTAAAGCTAGAACACTTGATAGACATGAAACTCAAAAGTATTGCAGTATATTTATAGTATGAACACAGAAGCCATAATACTGTCAAAGCAATGTTTGATAAATCTAAGGGTGAGACATTCTCAGTCATACAGCTGTTCAAGATATATTCTATTTTCTTAAATGTATGTCTTTACCATGCACTTTATTTATTTGTTTGTTTGTTTGCCATGTCAGATATGATAATCTGTACAACTCTTACTCTCACAGAACAGTGATGCATTGAAGAACACATGGAAGTACATGCAAATGTCTACACCTGACTGTTGCTACTCTCAACTCTCTTACCCCTTCTCAAAAGTGTACTGTTCATAATTGCCAAAGAATACAAGATGCCCCACACCTGTGGCCAGGTAGCATAAATAGACATTGTTCCTTTAAATGCTAGTAATGTACCATCCTAGTGATGGCACTGGCCAAAATATAAACATGCAGTTGCCATGTTTTCATTCTCATAGCATGACTGAGAATGAAGAATGATCAGGAGATTAATCTAAATTGTCCGCTTGGACTTTTATTGGGATGTTGAGGACTGCCACTGGTAGGTCCTTTGGTCAGCTCCAATATGTCCGCCATGTTGTATATCCTCTTTCTGCATAAGAAGGATAGGGTCCATTCATATTTTTCATGGGTCCAATGTGTGCTGCTAGATTGAGTTAGTTTTTTCTGTTGTCTAGAGTAATAATTTGCTTCGCAATGATTGGACTCAGTCCAGTCCACTAATGATGGTCTTTTTATTTGATGTTTTAGTCTGATTGGACCGCGACAAGTATATTTCTCATTCAGAAGATATAAAGTTGCACACTGCCACCTGGATATCAAGAAGTAACAATGGCATGGCCAAGGTTACTACATAAAGGGGTAGATTTTAAGAGAAGCGCGCGCAGGGTACATTTGTGCGCGCTACCCAGCACACACAAAGATACACCCGATTTTATAACAAGCGTGCGCTGCCGCGTGCATGTTATAAAATACAGTGTCGGCGCGCTCAAGGGGGATGCACACTTGTGCACCTTGTGCACGCCGAGCCCTAGGGGAGGCCCGATGGCTTTCCCTGTTCCCTCCAAGGCCGCTCCAAAATCGGAGCGGCCTCGGAGGGAACTTTTCTTCCGCTCCCTCCCACCTTCCCCTCCCTTCCCCTATCTAACATACCCCCAGCCCTAACTAAATCCCCCCTACCTTGTTAAACTTTTTACGCCTGCCTCTGTCAGACGTATCTTGCACGCGCCGGGCACGCCATCCCCCGCACAGCCGCTGTGCTGGAGGCCTAGGTCACGCCCCCGGACCGCCCCAGACCGGCGCCATGCCCATGACCCCCGCCCCCTTCCTGCCCCTTTTTAAAAGTCCCGGGACATATGCACATCCCGGGGCTTGCACGCGCTGCTGAGCCAATGCAAAATAGGCTTGGTGCGCACAGGGGCAGGTTTTCGGGGTTACGCGTGTAAGTTACGCGCGTAACCCTTTGAAAATCTACCCCAAAGGTTCATATGCAGACCAATGCAAGTAAATTCTCTCTGAAAACAAATCAGGCACATTTTATTCTGTTAAACTTTCATAGCAATCTCATGCACTTTCCATGTCAAAGTAAATTATTTTCTTAAAACTGATATGGTTACATATTGGCAGAAATGCCTTGCATGCTTTATTTTACTAAACTTATGTATTTTCCATCAAAATAAAGCAAATTTTACTAGAAATTAGGCTCCTGTATTAACCTGTGAGCTCATAAATATGCAGACTTTCTATGGATATATCCATAAATCTAATATTATCATATTTACTCACAAAAGGTTCTATAAATTCACAAAGATTCAAAACATGCAGAGTGTATTGACATGGAGCACTATAAAAGTGGTACTAAATGAAATCAGAATAGAGTTTCTTTTGTGTACTCGTAGGAACAGAGGAAGAAAAACTCATATTATATCAAAATCATCCCTCTTTTCTTTGATAAGTATGAAGTTGCCCTTTGTTGTTAAAGAAATTGATTTTATTATTATTCAAAGGCAAGTTGACATTTCAGTGTTACAACATTCATAATATTTAATTACATCCATATGTATCTTTTCATCAGAGCTAGTCCCTGGAGAAGTGTAGTTAGCTGTATTATAAATGGATTGTGGTATTAGTATAACTTGCATTTGTTTCAAGGAGTTCAAGTAGAGAGGATTGCATCCTTTACAACTCTGAGGTACCAATAGGGGATCTTGTTAGCTATGTGATATATTTAAGGCTTCTGCATTATTCTAGGAGGTAAATGAATCCAGCATAATGAAAGGACATTCTACTAACTTACCCTCTCAAAGGCCATTGCAATAAAGTGCGTTCAATAGAATGCACATTTTTACCTGCACTTAAACAAACATTTTGGGGCGGATTTTCAGAGCCCTGCTCGCGTAAATCCGCCCAAAACCGGGCGGATTTACGCGAGCAGGGGCCCTGCGCGCCGGGAAGCCTATTTTACATAGGCCTCCCGGCGCGCGCAGAGCCCCGGGACTCGCGTACGTCCCGGGGTTCTCGGAGGGGGGCGTGTCGGGGGGCGGGGCCGGAGCGCGCGGCGTTGCGGGGGCGTGTCGGCAGCGTTTTGGGGGCGGGTACGGGGCATGGCTACGGCCCGGGGGCGTGGCCGCGCCCTCCGTACCCGCCCCCAGGTCGCGGCCCGGCGCGCAGCAGGCCCGCTGGCGCGCGGGGATTTACGTCTCCCTCCGGGAGGCGTAAATCCCCCGACAAAGGTAAGGGGGGGGTGTAGACAGGGCCGGGGGGGTGGGTTAGGGAGGGGAAGGGAGGGTAAGGTGAGGGGAGGGCAAAGGAAAGTTCCCTCCGAGGCCGCTCCGATTTCGGAGCGGCCTTGGAGGGAACGGGGGGAGGCAGCGCGGCTCGGCACGCGCAGGCTATACAAAATCGATAGCCTTGCGCGCGCCGATCCAGGATTTTAGGGGTAGATTTTAAGAGGCGCGCGAACAGCCTACTTTTGCTTGCGCATCAGACTCAAGCAAAAGTACGCTGGATTTTAGTAGATACGCGCGGAGCCGCGCGTATCCACTAAAATCCTGGATCGGCGCGCGCAAGGCTATCGATTTTGTATAGCCTGCGCGCGCCGAGCCGCGCTGCCTCCCCCCGTTCCCTCCAAGGCCGCTCCGAAATCGGAGCGGCCTCGGAGGGAACTTTCCTTTGCCCTCCCCTCACCTTACCCTCCCTTCCCCTACCTAACCCACCCACCCGGCCCTGTCTACACCCCCCCCTTACCTTTGTCGGGGGATTTACGCCTCCCGGAGGGAGGCGTAAATCCCCGCGCGCCAGCGGGCCTGCTGCGCGCCGGGCTGCGACCTGGGGGCGGGTACGGAGGGCGCGGCCACGCCCCCGGGCCGTATCCACGCCCCGTACCCGCCCCCAAAACGCGGCCGACACGCCCCCGAAACGCCGCGTCGACTGGGCCCGCCCCCCCGACACGCCCCCGACACGCCCCCCTCCGAAAACCCCGGGACGTACGCGAGTCCCGGGGTCTGCGCGCGCCGGTAGGCCTATGTAAAATAGGCTTCCCGGCGCGCAGGGCCCTGCTCGCCTAAATCCGCCCGGTTTTGGGCGGATTTAGGCGAGCAGGGCTCTGAAAATCTACCCCTTAGTGGATACGCGCGGCTCCGCGCGTATCTACTAAAATCCAGCGTACTTTTGCTTGAGTCTGATGCGCAAGCAAAAGTAGGCTGATCGCGCTTCTTTTAAAATCTACCCCTTTGTGCAAGTAAGCATCATTTATTAAAGCATCATCAGTTCTTACCCTTGATGTCAACTGAATTATGACCCACAGCTTCACCTTCTTGTACTTCCAAAGCCCCAGTAACAGACTCCTCCGACTTCCACCCAGGCTGAGGAATATGCATATCATCACCATGCAGTACTTGCGTCATCTCCTGGCTGGATGACTGGGACCTCCACTGATCCTCTGTGTCTCCCAGTTGAGATCACCGCAGAGTCTATAACGGATTGCATCTCCTGTCCTCTAGCCGAGACATCCCCAGGCCATCAGAAAGGTCCAAATAAACTTCATGCTGAGAATCTTCAATAGAAAGATAGGACCAGCATTGTCTACTCCAGACAATGTACCACCCATCTAATCCACAGGCCCTTGCCAAAATCCTAAATAAGAAACCCAAATTGCTCATAAGAATGAACCTTTCATTCACAACTGCTGGGATGAATTAATCTGGCCCAATCTCTCCCAACCCAGTTGCTCCCCACCAGGCTGCAAACCTGTGTCTGACAACCCAAAAACCAAAGTCCCACAAGGGTACCATTCCCATGCCCCTGGAAAAGGTCACTGTCTCTCCAATTAAAGAATACCAGTTCCACTGCTCATTTCCTTATGCCAGCCCCACAGTTTTAAGCCAAATATCTGTAGCAGGGACTGCTCCATGCCCCAAAGGCCCATCAAAACCACTATCCATCTCTATTGGCTACTCCTCTGGTGCAAAAGGTGGCAGTAAACCTGAATACCTCAGTAACACAGCCCTCCCAACAACAGCTGCTTTACCCACACTCCTACCCCAACTAATGCCTACTCTGCAGTTGTCTCCCTCAAGTACCCCTCACACCTCTAGGTCCCAAAAGAGGATCACCAAGACCAATGAACATACCAAGAGGCCCTTCCAAAAGAAGGGCCTCTTGGTATGTTCTTGGGTTCACTGCCTGCAGCTAGTGAACCCAACTCTGCCAAAGCTGTTCCCTGAGCCCTGCCATGAACATGTTGACCTCTTCTGACTTGATCTGCCTCCTGAGTTTTGCTGTGATAATGTTGAATTGCCCCAGCTGCTGCTGTCCTGCAAGAGCTGCCACAAACTCGCTGGCCATCCCTGACTGCATCTGACGATGGCCCTGACACATTAGGGCCAGAAGTAGAACCCCACACATCCTCCCTACTCACCACTCCAGAGTATCAAGGCCTCGGCATTGACACTCTTTCACCTCGGCCCACCCCTGAACCTTGACCGATCACCCGAACGGAGATCACCATTTGTTTCTCTGCCTGTATCATAGTGTCCACACTGGGACCAGGAACCACCACTTAAAAATTCAGCTGAGCCACAGGACTGATCACAACACTCAGGTCTTCAACTCCCACCACCATCCACAGTACACTGACACCCTCTGCTGTTCCTGCAACAGCTTTAGCCGCTGATCCTGCAGCCAATCTGAACTGTACTCCCATTCCCTCAGACCTGGGCACGGAAGACCAAATCAAAGAATGCTTCTGCTTCCAACCATGACAAAAATCACAGAAAAATAGAATGCTACCTGCCACATCAGCAAAAATGTGGAATGGCTGCAACAGACCACAGGTAACCAATTTGAAATAATTCCTTGATCCCCTGCTGCAAACATAAGCATTTGTTTATGTTTATGTCTTTGCTTTGTTTAGTTTATATATATATATATATATATATATATATATATATGGCAGGTTACAAATAAAACATATATTTGTACGTTGCATTTTATTACGAATGTTTTATTTGTAACCTGCCCCAAATGCTGGAGAGCACGGGCAACAAGTCCTTTTTAAATAAATACAATAAAAATAAACAACCTATCAGCATGGGCAACAGCATGGTTCAGACAACAAGAGATCAGCGGATAACACACATCACATCCTATTCCCCCTCGCTTTTCCACCTTTCCTGCCACAGGGCCTAACCCATCACTGCTGTACAACTGCCAATGTTATATGAGTCAGCCAGAGACCAAGCCCTGTCCAGCCCACCCGGACTTCATTTTCTATCTGCACTGAAACTTCTTTTGTGATATTGTTTAGCTGTGTGGTTCTCAACTCAGTCCTTGTGACACACCTAGCCAACCAAATTTTCAGGATATCCACAATGAATATGCATGAGATAGATTTGTATTTAATAGAGGTAATGTTTGCAAATCTATCTCATGCATATTCATTGTGTATTTCCTGAAAATCTGACTAACGGGGGTGCTACTAGGACTGGGTTGTGAACCACTGGTTTAGATTATTTAAAGTAGTTACCTACTTACATTTAACTAATATACATTTTCTTAATTCTGTATTTTCCTTCTTTTGCTCATATGGATTTTATACCTTCTGTTTTTAAAATGATTGCAATATAACCTGTGTTATATTCATGCCTTTTGTTAATTCTCCTTTGAGTACACTTATTTATGCTTTACATATAACATGGTATTTTTTTCTATGAAGGTCAGCACAGCAGAATCCAGAGTTAATTAGATCCATAATAGTTACTGTGGCAAAGTAAATGGAGCCTTCAGAAACTTTAAGCACCATTATCACCACAAGAATAAAATGAATATCAAAATGAAAAAGGGGATTATAATGAGTTTGTTTTAATAACCAACCAAATTATCTAAAAAAAAAGTTCTCCTGGTACTGCTGTCTTAAAATATTTTGAAGAACTACATACTTGATGCATTTTATGAACATTAAAATAGATAGTGCTGTTCAAACTAACATAACATAGTAATGATGGCAGAAAAGGATCAAATGGTCCAACCAGTCTGCCCAGAAAGATTGTTATGATAGTATCTGCCACACCATGCAGGTTACCCACATGTTTCTCTTAAGGGAAGTATTTGCTGTACAGTGCAGTTATCTCCAAGTCTTATGATAACAACATAGCAACATTTTTAATGTGTAATGAGCATTTTGAAAATTCAGACAGTACTGCATAACATGCTTTGCTTATGGACTTGGCTATAGAAGCAGTCCTGTGCTTTTTTCCCCTTATGTCTGCATATCAGTACCCCAGACCGTAAAAGTCAGAGCCCGTGTTGGTTGTTTGAAGCCAATTCATTACTTCAAAATTATTTTGAAAGTTCTATATAGTATACCTTTTTTAGGGCTTTCTGTACTAAACCCTGTTATTATCTTCTTTTTAAGTCATTTGGCTGACATGTCTGCACTTCTTTTCTAATTGTTTTAACTTCATTTTTCCAAATTGTGAATTTTGCATGTGCTTTTTTAAAATGTTTTACTCATAATATACTTTTCGGTGTATATAAATCTAAGCCTGACATATTATAGTAATTCCAACTGGTTTGGGAAAATAGGTCCAATACCTAAACTTAAGAACATAAGAAATTGCCATGTTGGGTCGGACCAGCATCCTGTTTCCAGCAGAGGCCAAACCAGGCCACAAGAACCTGGCAAGTACCCAAACACCAAGAAGATCCCATGCTACTGATTAAAATAATAGCAGAGGCCATTACCTAAGTCAACTTGATTAATAGCAGTTAATGAACGTCTCCTCCAAGAATGTATCCAAACCTTTTTTAAACCTAGCTACACTAACTGCACTAACCACATCCTCTGGCAACAAATTCCAGAGTTTGTGTGTTGACTGACAAAATAATTTTCTCCAATTAGCCTTAAATGTGCTACTTGCTAACTTCATGGAATGCCCCCTAGTCCTTCTATTATCCGAAAGTGTAAATAACTGATTCACATCTACTCATTCAAGACATCTCATGATTTTAAAGACCTCTATCATATCCCCCCTCAGCCATCTCTTCTCTAAGCTGAACAGCCCTAACATCTTCAGCCTTTCCTCATAGGGGAGCTGTTCCATTTCCTTTATTATTTTGGTTGCCCTTCACTGTACTATCTCCATCGCAACTATATCTTTTTTGAGTTGCGGCGACCAGAATTGTACACAATATTCAAGGTGCGTTCTCACCACGGAGTGATACAGAGGCATTATGACATTTTCCGTTCTATTAACCATCCCCTTCCTAATAATTCCTAACATTCTGTTTGCTTTTTTGACTGCTGCAGCACACTGAGCTGATGATTTGAATGTAATATCCACTATAATGCCTAGATCTTTTTCCTAGGTGGCAGCTCCTAATATGGAACCTAACATTGTGCTACTACAGTAAGGGTTATTTTTCCCTATGCAACAACTTGCACTTGTCCTTATTAAATTTCATTGCCATTTGGATGCCCAATCTAACAGTCTTGCAAGGTCCTCCTGTAATGTATCACAATCCACTTGTGTTTTAACTACTCTGAATAATTTTGAATCATCAGCAAATTTGATAACCTCATTCATCATATTCCTTTCCAGATCATGTATTAATAAATTGAAAAGCACCAGTCTAAGTACAGATCCCTGAAACACTCCACTGTTTACTCTTTTCCACTGAGAAAATTTTCCATTTAATCCTAATCTCTGTTTCCTGTCTTTTAACCAGTTTGTAATCCATGAAATGACATCGCCTCCTATCCCATTACTTTTTAGTTTCTTAGAAGCCTCTCATGAGAGATTTTGTCAAATGCCTTCTAAAAATCCAAATATACTACATCTATTGGTTCACCTTTAACCACATGTTTATTAACCCCTTCAAAAAAATGAAGCAGATTTGTTAGGCAAGATGTCCCTTGGGTAAATACATCTATGTTGTTTGTGTTCCATTAAAACCATGTCTTTCTACATGCTCTATGATTTTGATCTTGAGAATAGTTTCCACTATTTTTCCTGGCACTGAAGTCAGGCTCATTGGTCTATAGTTACCCAGATCGCCCCTGGACCCCTTTTTAAATATTGGGGTTACACTGGCCACCCTCCAGTCTTCAGGTACAATGGATGATTTTAATGATAGGTTACAAATTTTAACTAATAGATCAGAAATTTCATTTTTTAGTTCCTTCATTACCCTAGGATGCATACCATCTGGTCAAAGTGATTAGATATTTAGTTAGTCAATCTGGCCAGTCTTCCAGGTTCACAGTGATTTGGTTCAGTTCATCTGACTCATCATCTTTGAAAACCATCTTCAGAACTGGTATCTCTCCAAAATCCTCATTCGTAAACACAGAAGCAAAAGATTCATTTAGTCCTTCTGCAATGGCCTTATCTACCCTAAGAGCCCCTTTAACCCCTCAGTCATCTAATGGTCCAACCAACTCCCTCACAGGTTTCTTGCTTCAGATATATATAAACAAGTTTTTATTATGAATTTTTGCCTCTATGGCCACCTTAATTTCAAATTCTTTCTTCACTTGTCTTATCAATGTTTTACACTTAAATTGACAATGCTTATGCTTTTTGCTATTTTCTTCAGATGGATCCTTCTTCCAATTTTTGAAGGATTTTTTTTTAATTAAAATAACCTCTTTTTCTCCTCACCTTTTAACCATGCTGGTAATCATTTTGCCTTCCTTCCACCTTTTTTAATGTGCGGAATACATCTGGACTTGATGTCTAGGATTGTATTTTTAAACAATATCAATGCCTGTTGAAAACTTTTAACCTTTGCAGCTGCACCTTTCAGTTTTTTTTATTTTCCTCATTTTATCAAAGTTTTTCCTTTTGAAAATTTAGTATTAGAGCTGTAGATGTACTTATTGTCCCCCTTCCAGCTATTAGTTTCAATTTAAACATGTTATGATCACTATTGCCAAGTGGCCCCACCACCGTTACCTCTCTCACCAAATCCTGCGTTCTACTAAGAATTAAATATAAAATAGCTCCCTCTCTCATTGCTTCCTGAACCAATTGCTCCATTAAGCAGTCATTTATTACATCCAGGAACTTTATGTCTCTGGCAAGTCCCGATGTACATTTACCCAGTCAATATTGGGGTAATTGAAATCTATTATTACTGCATTGCCAAATTGGTTAGCTTCCCTGATTTCTCTTAGCAATTCTTCATCTGTTTGACCATTTTGTCCAGGTGGATGGTAGTATACTCCTATCACTATACACACATGGGATTTCTACCCATAAGGATTCAACAAGCATTTAGTCTTTTGTATGATCTTTATCCTGTTGGACTCTATACCTGTTGCAGCCTGGGTAGCTGCAGTTCGAGCGTGGACCCTTGAGCCGAACCACCCTGGGTAGAGTAGCTCGGGAGGAGGAGCCACAGGCACAGGTCTTCACCCGGGAACCAGGAACCCCCCAGGAGGAGCCCGTAGGGTCCTGGAGCCTTGGGACTTAGGAGACACACGTAGGGGTCTTCACCCGGGAACTGGGAGCCCCCAGGAGGAGCCCGTAGGGTCCCAGAACCTCGGGACTTGGGAGTGCAGCTAAGCTCTTCACCCGGGAACCAGGACCCCCCAGGAGGAGCCCGTAGGGTCCTAGTTCCTTGGGACCTGCACAGTGTAGTCTCTCGAGGAAAGCCCGGGCAAGGAGTAAGCACAGAGTCCAGAAGCAAGAGCCTATAGGCCAGGGAGCACAGAGCAAGCGGAAGCAGGATCAGAGTCAGTAATGTCTTGACTGGAGCTTGCAGGGTGCAAGCTGGGAGCCAGCAGTGAGTAGGCCAGAGCCTGGCAGGAAGTAGAAGGTCTCGGGACCCAGGACAGTCTGGTAGTGGTTCCAGCCCAGGCCTGCAGGAGGCAATGTCCGGAGGACAGGAGTGAAGCAGCTGTGGCGAGAAGCCGTGGGCTGAAGCAGGCGGCAGGCAGTGGTCGAGTCAGGAACGAGCAGAGGTCGGTGGCTGGCGGCAGCCAGAAGCAGAGTCAGGAACGAGCAGAGGTCAGTGGCTGGTGGCAGGCAAAAGCAGAGTCAGGAACAAGCAGAGGTCGGTGGCTGGCGGCAGGCAGAAGCAGAGTCAGGAATGAGCAGAGGTCGGTGGCTGGCGGCAGGCAGAAGCAGAGTCAGGAACGAGCAGAGGTCAGTGGCTGGCGGCAGGCAAAAGCAGAGTCAGGAACAAGCAGAGGTCGTTAGCTGAAGCGGAACAACGGAAGTGCAACTAAGAACTACACACTGTAGCGACCCTCGTTGCAAGGCCATGAGAGAACGGAGGGCGCCGGTTATATCGGGCTTGGGGCGTGGCGTGGTCAGCTCAGGCGGGGTCAGGCTTCCGGTGAGCGTACGTCCATAATGCGTGTCCCCGCATGCGCGCGGGGCGGCAGCGAGACGGCCCAGCAATGGCGGACGCCCTGAATGCTCAGCAGAGCCACGGAGGTGGCGTTCCTGGCCTCGGAGGTGAGTCCTGAACACGGCTAGCAAGGGGGAAGCGGTAGAGACTGCAACAAAACCCTTCCAAACAAAGTGCCACCCCCCCATCAAGTTGATCCTCCCTTTCATTGCGATATAATTTGTACTCTGATATAGCACTGTCCCATTGGTTATCTTCCTTCCACCAAGTCTCTGTGATGCCAATTATGTCAATCTCATCATTTGCTGCTATACACTTTAACTCTCCCATCTTACTTCTTAGACTAATAATTCCCAACATTCTGTTTGCTTTTTTGACTGCCGCAGCACACTGAACCGACGATTTCAATGTCTTACCCACTATGACACCTAGATCTCTTTCTTGGGTTGTAGCACCTAATATGGAACCCAACATTGTGTAATTATAGCATGGGTTATTTTTCCCTATATGCATCACCTTGCACTTATCCACATTAAATTTAATCTGCCATTTGGATGCCCAATTTTCCAGTCTCACAAGGTCTTCCTGCAATTTATCACAAGCTGCTTGTGATTTAACTGCTCTGAACAATTTTGTGTCATCTGCAAATTTGATTATCTCACTCGTCGTATTTCTTTCCAGATCATTTATAAATATATTAAAAAGTAAGGGTCCCAATACAGATCCCTGAGGTACTCCACTGACCACTCCCTTCCACTGAGAAAATTGTCCATTTAATCCTACTCTCTGTTTCCTGTCTTTTAGCCAGTTTGCAATCCACGAAAGGACATTGCCACCTATCCCATGAATTTTTACTTTTCCTAGAAGCCTCTCATGAGGAACTGTGTCAAATGCCTTCTGAAAATCCAAGTATACTACATCTACCGGTTCACCTTTATCCACTTGCCTTGGGTAAAGCCATGCTGACTTTGTTCCATTAAACCATGTCTTTCTAAATGTTCTGTGATTTTGATGTTTAGAACACTTTCCATTATTTTTCCTGGCACTGAAGTCAGCTAACCGGTCTGTAGTTTCCTGGATCACCCCTGGAGCCCTCCAGTCTTCAGGTACAATGGATGATTTTAATGATAGGTTACAAACTTTTACTAATAGGTCTGCAATTTCATTTTTTAGTTCCTTCAGTACTCTGGGGTGTATACCATCCGGTCCAGGTGATTTACTACTCTTCAGTTTGTCAATCAGGTCTACCACATCTTCTAGGTTCACCGTGATTTGATTCAGTCCATCTGCAACTTTGGGTGGGGCAATCATTAAAGTTCCACCCATCTTGTCCAAACAGCGAAAGCAACTTTCGAGAACTCCGAAGGTACGTGTGATGGCACAGCAGTTAGCACATAAGGCCTCATTATACCTCACCTCTGCCGGTGTATTGGGAATGGCAACGGGGTGAGAAGCCAGGTCCTGCAACCATATCCAGAATCTCCTGCAGCAATAACAGATTTAAGCCATCAGTCATAGCATTGTCACTTCTAGATCTGGCTGGCAAATCACTGCATCCTATAAGACTTTAAAAGGAAGCCTGTAGCTTTCCCTGAGCGTTAAAGGCCAATTTTCCTAGCCTAAGTGCATATCACATTGGTCTGGGCCAGTATATGTGCAGGATAGTAGTAGCCCTAAGTAGCTCAGCACTTCAGGACTAGTAAATCATGTCTGGGTATTCCAACAATTGCATTTCAGGCCCTCACAAGCAAGCTAAGGATACTGGTATGTAGCAGGATGCCAAACTTGAAGCAATACATACAAGCTGGCACACCTGTGTTAGTTGCAAAAATGTTACCTCATGGTGTGATTGCGAATATCCCTGCAGTGTATGCAATATATCCTGCTTAGGAACCAATTTTTGTAACCCCAACATAGGGAATATGCCACGCCACCAAATACAGAGGACACTGCTTCTGATTTAGATGTGTGATGTTCAAGACAAACTGTGGGCTACAATCTGGATGATGCCTCACTAACCAGCCACATGTGGTCATGCAGTACCAGCAGCATGGACACTTCAAGCTTGTCATTAACCAGTTAGATTTGAATAGCTCGCAATGGGAGGATAGGAACAGCGCAATTTTGAAATGGAACATGTTGAAAGTGTATAGTGTCAGCTCACTTACCAAGCTTTAGGGCCAGTGCATTGTTTGCCATCAGAAGATTGGCAGGCCTCTGCAGCATGTGATGAAAAAGCCAATGGCCTGCAGATGTAACTGTACAAGCCACTTTTCATGGCAGAGATATGTTTCCTCCACCCCAGCCACCTCTCATTTCCATGTCATTTCCCAGTAACAAATAGCAAGAGAATGAATATAGAAAGAAGTGTCTCACTTACTAATGAGCCAACCGTTACCCTACAGGCCATCCTCAAAATATTCACACAGGCCTGATTGTCTAAGTATGAAGGAATCGTGTGCAGCTGCTAGGTACCTGGCCACCACATCAAGGATGCACAATCAAGCATCACAGGCCATTTCCATGTTGATGGAGTAGAAGAGCTTTCTGTTGTGGTATATCTCCTTGTCACGTGGCAGAACAATGGCCACATGAGTGCAATCTAAAACTCTCAAAACATTGTGAAAGTTTGCAAAGGTATAAAAGCCTCTCTTCTAGTCCAGCAAGTCCTGCCTGTCCTGAGGCAATGCTATGTAGTGATTAATGCGGTCAGAGACTGCTGTGATGATCTGGTCCAGACAGCGGGAAAAAGTGGTTTGGGACATTCCCCCCACAACCCCTACTGTCGTTTGGAAGGAGCTGCTTGCTATGAAATGCAGGTTGGCCAATAGCTTGGTGAGGCCAGACACAGCATGGGACCTTGCAATCACCAAATCCAAATCCCCTAGGATTTCTTCATATAATTATGGATAGCTCGAGAACTGAGGCAATACCTGCAAACCACATAGTTCTCTGGCATACCCAGCAAGGATGTTCGTGGAAGAAAGATACTTTGTATCTCCTTCACTGTGGCTGCCTGCATGCCAGGAACTGCCCTGGGCCCTGACCCTGCAGGACCCGTGGCTCTGCCTGTACTTCAGGGACTTCAATAGGAGAGCTTGGAACTCGCCCTGCCTGTTCTTGAGATTGTTGTTTCTCTTGTTGTCATCTGTGGTGAGCCTCCCATAGCATCCAGTATCCCCCAACAATTAAACTTGCCACAAACATATGACTTTAGAAAGCTAGACAGGTAAGAACAGGTGTTTCTATGGGACCAGGAATGCCTTGTAGGTGTGTCTGTTATCATTCCTGTTTTTATCATGCAATAATTGCAATATTCTCCGAGATAAATACTTTTTTCACCATACCCCTAAAACAATAGGTGTCATTATTTCCGGCTTTAAATCATGTGATAGTGTGCATTACTCTATTGCACGCTGCACTAGCATACCCTCATTTTCATTTACTCCACCACAACTCCTCCCACTCAAATACACATTTTAAATTTGCATACGATTTTGCGATATGGTATTTATCGCATGCGATAAGGCCTTAACATGAAATGATAAATAAATGTGTAAGGGTCTTGCATTCTAAACATTTTTGACTTAGACACAATATGAGAGAAAATGTTTAATAAATAAGCCCCTAAGGTCCTGATTTATTATTGCCTTTTTTTTCCCATTCTATGTATATGGGGAAAAATGCTTTGTAAATGAGGCCCTAAATTTGTGCCTGAGGCAAAGAAAGTGAAGAGACTTACCCAAAATTGCAAGAAGAACCAGGGGGATTTGAATCTAGGCTTCCCATGCTGCTCAGAGCAGTCTTCTAATCAGTAGGCTACTCCTCCATTCCATTTATGATTGAGCTTTTACTTTATAATGAGGACACTGAGTCTTGGCTGGAAAAATAAAAGCCTAAATAATTTACATCCTGATGGAATTCCAGAGGTAGCTTACTCTATAAAAATGGGGCCATGACAGAGAAAGCCCTGAGATTTGTTTTAGGCAAACCACAGTTCCTGTAATGATGGAACCTATAGGAGACACCCCTGATTGTTTATGCAGTTCTTTTGCTTGGGAACGTAGCAATCCAAGCCATTAGCCATATGTGGAGGCCTCTTTTCTCTTATTATCCAAAACGAAAGGGTCAAGATATTACATTTGACCATTTTCACCACTGGGAGCATTGGTGAAACAAAGGAATCAACTGAGCCCTACTCAGGCTACTTGTGAGCATTATGTGTAGATTTCAAGGTCTATGAAGACATTATTACTACAGTTACTAACAAATGCAATATTGTCTTTAGAGTCCACAACTCTAAATATGACATCAGTTGTCTCACCAATATTAATGTTGCCTAGGTTTCTCTAATGGTGTCTTTTTTTGTAAAGGAGATTCCGTTTTGTTTCTTTTCATTTTCTTGTTTGAATCTCTTCTTCTTTTTTTTTAAACTTTTTAAATCAAGTAAACTTTTTCCAGATCACTACTGAGAAGTGATTCAACGCCTTATAAACACAGACAAAAGACACTTATTGTTGTGATGTGCGGTGGCATTGAATTTAAATGTCCCACGTGAAACGCCCGGAGGTCCGCAGTGGCATCAGCTTTCAATGCTCTGTTTGTAGCGCCCGACACTGCATGTGTTTCGTTAAACAACTTTGTCAGGGGCTTGGGCATCAATAACTCTGAAAAATGAAAATTAATGATTAAACCATTCAAATCAAACCATTATTTAAAGTCCATTTTTAAATAACATACATGTCTCTCTGTGAATTAAACTCCTCTTAATACAGTATTGAAGCTCGATGTTTTCAAAATGGAGCCACCATAGAAAATAGGAGGTTTTTAAATGAATGATTGAATCTTAGACTGACCAAGCGGAGCAGGGAATGGACAACACAACTGAACAAAGAAATCATCCAATAGGTGCCAAAGAGGACTTCCCTTTAAATTAAAGACATCATTTCAATCGTGTCATTCATTCCTGCCGGGTGCACTGTTGCTAATTTAAAAATCCAACGTTGTTCTTTGTAGTTCAACCTTGAGCATGTATCTCCACCTCGGTCAGATGATGGAATGTGATCTAATATTTTCCAATGCAGATTTTCAAAATCATGCTGTACAGCCAGGCAGTGTTATACTATTGGAGCCTCAGTGATCTTAGTGTTCAAATGGCTACAATGTTCCCGTAGTCAAATTTTAATGGATCTTGAGGTACATCCAACATATAATGATGGACAATCACATTGTATGATATAAACCACATTAGTTGAGTTACAGTCCGAAAAAAAAAGTTTTTAAAATTTTTTTCACCTGTTCCTGGGTGTTGCCATGAGTTACCTTCAATGGTAGTACTACACATGTCACATTGACCACACGCTCTATGTCCATAAACTTGAGGTAACAGTCTTGGAACTGTGGATGATGCGTGGACAATATGATTCTTAATTTTAAAACCCCTTTGAAATGATATTAGGGGAAAATCATTGAAAATAGAATGTAGTTGGAGAACATGCCAATGTTGAGGCACACTTTTAATAATAGCCGCAGATTGATTTCAAAAGGAAGAAATTCTTTATAGTGGATAATCAAGGCCATGAAATCCATTTGAAACTTAAGCAAAATTACAGATACAGAATAAGAAAATGTTCAGTGTGTGAAATGGGCCAAATATGAAATGTAAAAGCCAAAGATTGGCCGCCCCTCTCCAAAAGCACTTAAAACTTCTCTTGCATGTCCACAGAATCCCTTCCCAAGATCATATAATATTTTGCTTGCTGTGTGCCATAAGTCAACTTTGCCATAGGCTTGGGTAGTGATACCTCATCACTGAAGACTTCCCTGACCAACAGCCTTTCCAAACCAGCTCTCAATATGGGGACTTATTTACTGTGTTGTTGTAATATTGTAACATGTCAAATTCAGCAGTTAATGTGTATTTAAATGTTTATCACATGAATGTTGCTGTTAACAAGTAAAAACTGTCCCAACATGTGAAAAGTATTAATGAGCTGTGTCATATGTAATCAGATGCAAAACTGCTTGTTATTAAAATGGTAAATGCATATCATGACAATTTTTTTGATGTGTGTTAGTCCTTAGAAAGATAACTACATCTCGAGTGGCATAGGTAAGAGTTATAGTTAATTTCCCCCTAGGGGCACCATGCATATGTGTCTTTTTTGTTATACTGCAGAGTCAGGGGTAGGTGTCAGCTGGGGGGGGGGGGGGGGGTCCTCATGGGGTGGCCATGTAATGTACCTAGGGAGAGAGAGAGCCAACTGGACATTTGACTTTGGGTTCACGTGTGGATCCTGAGGGTTAAATCTGGGGTAGGGATGGGGATGCTGTCTCCTGGTCTTGGGTCTTCCTGGTCTTTTAAGATCACTGGTTTAGGGTTGGGAATATGCATTTTTGTACCCAATGATGCACAAAGTTCTCAGCTATGGCAATGCTTTCCCAGTGCTACCATCCCTACCATGGTTTAATAAATCTCATGCAAAATTATTTACATTATAAAGGCACCGAATCCCAACATTTTACTGCAGGTTAGTAAATAGGCCCCATGGATAGATAACTATGCTTATTAGGAAAAATGTTATTTATGCTTTTCTATGGTTCATTTTCTAATTTCTTATCCCTATTTAGTTTTTGTTGCTAGTATTTGTATCAGTTTATTATTATGTATCATTTTAACAAAATGTATGAACACTTTTGTACCATAGATCAGTAGAATAGATGCAGAGCATGAACATATGCAACAAAAAAGATCAAATATAGCCTATAGAGCTAGATGAGGCAGTAATAATACCATCATATGGAAAGATATCAGAAACAAAGAGGAAAAGATTATTAGTATTTTTGCCTTGGAGGGCTTACAATACCTTTTTTCCTCTTTCCTTTTATATTTTAGTTCCCCCAGCTTATCCCTTCTTCATCTTTATCTTCTGTTTGATGACATTTTAAAGTATATAGATATATGATTTCAAGTAGATAAACTGCCTTCAGGCTGTCCCTCCTAATGCTTTCAACATTGACATTCATGTTTGAAAGTCTATGTTTATTTCCCAGTGGCTGGCTGCAGTGACAGCAGTTTTAATCATTCTCATATTATACGCTGAGAGACGGAATAGACATTCAGCTACAGCAATGGAGACATACAGGGTGACCCAGCAGTAGCTTCAGATCACTGATTTATGCTATTCAGCAAGAGCTTTTACAGTGATGAACAAACAGAGGTTAGCTTAATATTCCATGCAAGAGCTAACAAGTCTGATGTCTGAAGAGAGAGGCATCACCAGAGAGAAAAGATCTCATTGCACCTTGCTTAACCTCAACTATTGTTGCTGGAGAGTCCTGGCTAGAATTTAGATGAACAAATACTCAAAACACATGAAAACTATTGTTAAAAAAACATGTATCCAATTAAGATTTCTAAACATATTTAAATAAATAGTAAAAGAAAATAATTTATTAACAAATTAAAAAAGATTCAATTTATATCTATATTGCTTACCATATCTCTTTATCTCTTCTGGCCTTAGCCTTTCCCTTATTTTAACTACACTCTCTCACTATTGAATTATCTATAAAATACCATTATAATGGTAATCCCTATCCTACTTAAGAAAACGCAAGGTTTAGAATTGCATGGAAGCTTGAAAAGGAACATTTTATGCTCACTCTACAATCTCTTGCACCTTTTCTACCCCACTCTACACTCCTCCTCCTCATATTCTCCTCCCTACACTCACACCCTTTTTACTCTGTTTCGCCAGACTCATTCCTCCTGCACTATTCCTCCTTCCTCACACTTGTTCCCTATTTTCTCTTTCTCCACAAATTCTTGTATTCTCTCCACATGACTACAATTGTGCCCCTAAATTCTTGCACCTCTCTACTCTACTCCCTTATTTTTCTCCCCCACTCTATTATATCCTTCCAATCGTACTTCCCCCTAATCTGCTTCTATACATTTTCTTGAGCCCCAAGCCATTCCCCCATACTCTCCATTATCCTTGCACTCTTCCCCCACTCATCCCTCCCTCCTCTGGTTCCCCATGCCCTTTTCATGCTCTGTTTGCCTTAGAGATTCTATTAGTTTCACTGCTTCTATTCCTTTCCTTCAACTACCAGGGCCTGGGAAACCTCATCTGGTCTGCAACTCCACCACATGCTCTGCCTCCTTCCCTATGCTGGTAGGCACACAAACTAGGAATATTCATAGAAAAAAAATGTTTGCTTCCCTTGATTTTATTTGGTTTTCAGAATGTTTAATATTCATTTTCCTTTAGTTTATTTGCTGATCCAAAAGAAAAAAAAATACATTTAAAATACCTTATACAAAGGACATGAAACAGAGCCTCTCGGGTCCTTTCCCATCTGCTCCATAACTGAAAAGGGACATCCCCTCACCCCTCACTCCTCTGCAACTAAACCATGGCCTTACCAGGCCCCCATGCTCCCGAATTGAACTAAAGCCTCCCTGGGCCAAATTGAGGCATTCCCCTCCCCCACAAATCAATTGATGCCTCTCCACAAGATCCGACTGAAGAACTGCAGTCAAAGATTGACCAGCTAACAGAGGATGCCATGGCTGAAGGTTTCCTAACCAATAGAGAGTTCAAATTTTTGCGGGTGAAATTTCCAATCGCACCGACTCTATATATGGTACCTAAAGTGCATAAAGATTTGCACAATCCGCCGGGGCGCCCCATTGTAACGACTATCGGGTCTTTATTGGAACCACTTTCAACCTTGATTGATGTGATCATACATCCGATGGTAATGGATGCAGTATCCTATTGCAAAGATACAAAACACATGCTGGTGAAACTACAAAACATTCATGTGGTAGATCCAGTGATATTAGTCACTCTGGATATAAAATCCTTGTATACTTCGATATGGACTGACCGATGATTAAAAATAAGGCAGAGTGAATAATGGTACAAGTTGCCGCACAATGATGCCTATTATGAAGGTCTTGTAAGGAGTAGGTCGCCAAAAAGGTGGGATATTTGAGAAGGGGGGTTTTTTGTATAACTATATCTATCAATATACATATATATCTATCTGTATTTATTTATTTGTTTTATTTAAAAGATTTATCAACCGTACCATTCCATAGTTCATGGTGGCTTACAATAGTAACATACATAATCAAATAATTAATAAATATGAACATAAAACATGAAAATAAAAAAAAAATATTACAATATCAATAAACTAAGGGCATGATTCATCAAGGCATTTCCCATAGACACAGAATGGGAGAAATGTCTTAGTGAATCGGGTCCTAAATTAGAGCTATGAGAAGGACAAAACCGATCTTTATGAACAGTGTAAAATAGATGGCTTTCAAGAGAGATTTTAAAACACTTTCTGAAAGTGACAGTGTTTGACACTGTGTGCTGCTCAGCATTAAATTCTAAAGAATGGGACCTGCCATCAAAAAAACATTATCTTTCATTCCCAGAAGATGGATCAGACAAGAGATCAGATTTCAAGGAGACCTTTGTCTGTGTCCATACCTAGAGGAAGAACTGGAAGACTGGGAGAAAATGGGTTAGGTAGATCAACAGTGAGACAAATTCAAAGGATGTATTAGGCATGTGCATTCATTTTTCACAAATTAGACAATTTCAATGAAATTGTCTAATTCAGCATGGTTTGGGGGTGCCAAAAAATGAACTGAATTTTTCTGAAATTTTGGAAAAATTTGTAGTTTGTGTTAGTGCGCGTTAACAATGGTTAGTGCATGCTAACGGGAGTTAGCATGAATTGATATGAAAATCGGGAATCATGAAAAGAAAAAGAACCGTGGGAAAAAGTAAATTTCCTGTGGGGGCCCGAAAACGAAGCCCGAACCGAAAGAAAACAAAAAACCAAAAACAATGCACTTCTCTTGGAGCTATTACAAAGGCAACACATCTATATTTTAGAAAAATAATCAAGAGTAAGAGGAAAAAGAAAACTGTTTCTCTAAGGATGTGGATGGAAAAATAAATGATCCCAAAAAAAGGAACACAGGAAAGAATATCTGTTAAACTGAGGGAGGCAAAGAAAAAATAATGAAAACAAAAGGTCAGGCTGAAGAAAGGATGGCCAAATAGGTAAAGCAAGGAGACAAAATATTTTTCAGATATAGAAGTGAAAGAAATGAGGTCAGAAGTAGTCTAGTGAAATTGAGAGGTGAGAAGGAGCAATGTGTAGAGAGTAACAAAGAAATAGTGGAAATATTAAACAAATACTTCAGTTCGGTATACACTAAAGAAGACTCTACAGAAGGACCATTACTGGTTAACAAGACCATAGATAGGGATGGAATAGATGAAATTCTGTTCACAGAAGAGAATGTATAAGATGAGCTAGGCAAACTGAAAATGGACAAAGCTGTGGGGCAAGATGAGATACACCCCTGGATACTGAAAGAGCTCAAAGATGTTCTAGCAGATTCGCGGAAGGGCCAGTTCAATAGATCCCTGGATACAGGAGTGGTACCTTGGGATTGGAGAAGAACAGTGGTGATCCTGCTTCACAAGAGTGGTAGCAGAAAGGAGGCCGGAAACTATACACCGGTTAGCTTTACCTAGGTGGTTAGAAAATTAATGGACACTCTGCTGAAGGAAAGAATACTGAACTATCTACAATCCTGTGGGTTGCTGGACCCCAGGAATCATAGATTCATCAGGGGAAGGTCCTGTCAGAAAAATCTGAATCATTTTTTTGATTGGTTTACTAGAGAATTGGATCAAGGAACAGCCTCGATGGGATCTACTTGGATTTCAGTGCACATGACTCTACTCCACTTGCTCAACATCCTTGATTGTTGTTAGACCTGACAGAGAACTGCTTAACATTGTTTAGCGGACTTGATAGAAAATAGCGTATAGTGTTAGAGGGCAATACAGACTTCAAAGGAAACTACCCCCAAGTGTCAAACAGTAGGGATGTGCAGAGCAAAATTTTATGTTCATATTTTTTATGTCCGAAAGGGGGTCCCACTTGCGGCCAATATGGACATAAAAAAAATCCAATGAGTTGGGTATATGTACATATGTGCAAAAAAAAATTTTAAACCCCCTCACCCTCCTTAATCCCCCCCCCAGACTTACCACAACTCCCTGGTGATTGAGCGAGGAGTGAGGACGTCATTTCTGCAATCCTTGGCGAGAAGCATGTGACGTCGGTGGCACGTCGAGTGACGCGGCGTCACGTGATTCCCGGCTCGTTCGCGCCGGACGGCTCGTTCGGCCCAAAAAGAACTTTTGGCCAGCTTGGGGGGGCCTCCTGAACCCCTCAAGCTGGCCAAAAGTTCTTTTTGGGCCGAACGAGCCGTCCGGCGCGAACGAGCCGGGAATCACGTGACGCCGGCGTCACTCGACGTGCCGCCGACGTCACATGCTTCTCGCCAAGGATTGCAGAAATGGCGTCCTCACTCCTCGCTCCATCACCAGGGAGTTGTGGTAAGTCGGGGGGGGGGGGGATTAAGGAGGGTGAGGGGGTTTATATTTTTATTTTGGCTCAACAATCGCGATTTCCCACATATCGAACATATCCATGTTCGATATGTGGGAAATCCGATCGTTTATGTCGAATCAATTTTTTAAGTAAAAAAAAAATATGAGTTGCGTTTTACTAATGCGGTCAATCCGAATGCACACCCCTATCAAACAGAGTACTACAGGATTTGATAGAAAAACCCCATAGAATCCTATATTACCTCCTACTAAATACAATACTCAGAATACACGGAGGATTATCACAGATTCTTAAGAGGTATGATCACTTCACTTTTTAACCTTTAGAGGGGAAGAAATATCAAAGTTTAAATGGACATACACTAAACAATGTTATTTAAAACATACTGCCTAGAAACAAAGAAAAAAGGAAATAAAAAGAAAAAGAGGAACAAAAGAAAAAAGACAAAAAGAAAAATATTTATAACCCTATGATCCACATAGAAAAAGACATTCCATTCAATTTCTTTATTCAATCCCCCCATGGCCATCGATTGCATCTGAAAATATATGCTTGTTCTTTTTGGGTGGCATGGATTGCAAACTGTTTGACTGAAAGGAGACAGTGTACTGGTAAATAGAACATACTCCGAAGAGAAAACTATGGTAAATGGAGTGCCACAACTTTCAGTATTTGGACCAGTTCTGTTTAATATCTTTGTAATTGACATTGCAGAAGAGAAAGAAGGTAAAATGTGTCTGTTTGCAGAAGAAACTAAGATCTGTAATACAGTGGACATGCCTGAAGAAGAGAGAATGAAAAATGATTTAAGAAAACTTGAAAAGTGGTTGAAGACTTGGCAGCTGGGATTCAATGCAAAGAAGTGTCTTTAATGAGCATCCTATCTTTGCATTAACACGGGCCTGTAACCTTAGGGACAGCTTGGTGTATTCTATATATTTACATCCTTCTTATTCCACTACAGACTTCCCCAGAGGTCAGTTCCCCTGTGGTCATTGCAATGTGTGTTCTCTTTCCTTTGTAGGGGACACTTTTGTCATCTGCAATTGTTATCCCTTCCATTTATTGTCTGCAACATCGTGTAAGTCGATGAGGGTTACCTGATATGGTGTCCATGTGATCTCATATATATTGGCAAAACCAGGCATACTATAAAGATAAGGATTCAAGAACATCTACACTGCATTTGATGTAATAATTTTGAAGCCCCTTTGGTCTCCCATTGGCAAGGTTTCTAGCAATAAAGGATGTTAAACAGGTGAAGTACAGTCATGTGTACTGTGAAGTTTGAAAAAGTGGATTTTGATTGGACATGTGGGATTTAAAAGAGTGAGTTGAGAGAATGAATGAGAGTATGGATGACATACAGCTTGAGGCTATATAGAAGAGGCGATCAGTAGGATTTCTTTGAAATGGGTGGACAAGGAGGTAAAAAGAATGTTTAATATGATTGATATTTTTATATTTTTAATAAAACACATTGAAATTGTTGGTTCAGTGTGCTGCGGCAGTCAAAAAAGCAAACAGAATGTTGGGAATTATTAGAAAGGGAATGGTGAATAAAAAAAGGTGAATAAAAAAAAGCAGTGATCATAATAGGATCAAATTTGAATTAATGACTGGAAGGGGAACAGTAAGCAAATCTACAGCTCTAGTGCTAAACTTTCAAAAGGGAAACTTTGATAAAATGAGAAAAACAGTTAGAAAAAAACTGAAAGGAGCAGCTGCAAAGGTAAAAAGTGTGCAAGAGACATGGACATTTTTAAAAAATATCATCCTAGAAGCACAGTCCAGATGTATTTCACACATTAAGAAAGGTGGAAAGAAGGTAAAATGATAACTGTCATGGTTAAAAGGTGAGGTGAAGGAGGCTATTTTAGCCAAAAGATCTTCATTCAAAAATTGGAAGAAGGATCCAACAAAAGAAAATAGAATAAAGCTTAAGTGTTGGCAAGTTAAATGTAAGACATTGATAAGACAAGCTAAGCGAGAATTTGAAAATAAGTTGATCGTAGAGGCAAAAACTCCCAGTAAAAAACTTTTTAAACTATATCCAAAGCAGAAAGCCTGTGAGGGAGTCAGTTGGACTGTTAGATGATCGCGGGGTTAAAGGGGCACTTAGAGAAGATAAGGCCATCGTGGAAAGATTAAACAATTTCTTTGCTTCAGTGTTTACTGAGGAGGATGTTGGGGAGATACCCATTCTGGGGAAGATTTTAATGGGTAATGATGTATATGGACTGAACCAAATCATGGTAAACCTAGAAGATGTGGTAGGCCTGATTGACAAACTGAAGAGTAGTAAATCACCTAGACCAGATGGTATACACCCCAGAGTTCTGAAGGAACTAAAAAATGAAATTTCAGATATATTAGTAAACATTTTGTAACCTATCATTAAAAATCATCCATTGTACCTGAAAACTGGAGGGTAGCTAATGTAACCCCAATATTTAAAAAGGGCTCCAAGGGTGATCCGGGAAACTACAGACCAGTTGGCCTGACTTTAGTGCCAGGAGAAATAGTGGAAAGTATTCTATAGATCAAAATCACAGAACATATCGAAAGACATGATTTAATGGAATAAAGTCAGCTTAACCTTTATAAAGATGTTAATAAACATGTAGATAAAGGTAAGCCAGTAGATGTAGTGTATTTGGATTTTCAGAAAGCATTTGACAAAGTTCCTCATGAGAGGTGATGTCCTTTCGTGGATTACAAACTGGTTAAAAGACAGGAAATAGAGAGTAGGATTAAATGGACAATTTTCTCAGTGGAGGGGGGTGGGCAGTAGAGTGCCTCAGGGATCTGTACTGGGACCGGTGCTTTTCAAACTATTTAGAAATGATCTGGAAAGGAATACGATGAGTGAGGTAATCACATCTGCAGATGATACAAAATTATTCAGAGTAATTAAATCACAAGCAGATTGTGATAAATTGCAGGAAGACCTTGTGAGACTGGAAAATTGAGCATCCAAATGGCAGATGAAATTTAATGTGGATAAGTGCAAGGAGATGCATATAGGGAAAAATAACCCATGTTGTAGTTACATGCTGTTAGGTTTCATATTAGGAGCTTCCACTCAGGAAAGAAATCTAGGCGTCATAAAGGATAATACATTGAAATTGTCACCTCAGTGTGCTGCGGTCATCAAAAAAGCAAACAGAATGTTAGGAATTATTAGTAGGGAATGATAAATACAACAGAAAATGTCATAATGCCTCGGTATTGCTCCATGGTGAGACCATACCTTGAATATTGTGTACAATTCTGGTTGCCGCATCTCAAAAAAGATATCATTGCGATGGAGAAGGTACAGAGAAAGGTGACCAAAATGATAAAGGGGATGGAACAGCTCCCCTATGAGGAAAGACTAAAAAGGTTAGGGCTGTTCAGCTTGGAGAAGAGGCAGCTGAGGGGGGATATGATAGAGATGTTTAAATTCATGAGAGGTCTAGAACAAGTAAATGTAAAGTTATTTACTTTTTCAGATAATAGAAGGACTAGGGGGCATTCCATGAAGTTAGCGTGTAGCACATTTAAAACTAATCAGAGAAAATTATTTTTCACTCAATGTACAATTAAAGTCTGGAATTTGTTACCTGGGGATGTGGTTAGTGCAGTTAGTGTAGCTGGTTTTAAAAATGTTCTTGGAGGAGAAGTCCATTACGTGTTATTAATCAAGTTGACTTCGAAAATAGCCACTGCTATTACTAGCATTTGGTAGCATGGGATATACTTAGTTTTTGGGTACTTGCCAGGTACTTGTAGCCAGGATTGCACACTGTTAGAAACAGGATGTTGGGCTTGATGGACCATTGGTCTTACCCAGTATGGAAATGTCTTATGTTCTTATGTTCCAGGTGGAACTAGTACTGCCATAGCAACCACTATTCTTGCTGGATCTATGATGTGGAGAGGGACTTCTGAGGAGACTTCAGTTTTGAAATACTGTGAAAGGGCATCAGGCCATTTGTTCTTTTCTGTTGAGGAGTATCAAAGTTCAAAGTCAAAGTGATTGAAGAACAATGCCTATCTGGTTTGCTGAAGTTATTCCAAGATCTTATGATCCATATACATTGTGATTGGGTATTATAGCTCCCTTTATTAGATGGTAACACTCATCCAGCACTAATTTCATAGCAAGGAGCTCCTGGTCCTCATTTATATAATTATTTTCCATCAGGATACATTTCTTGTTAAAGAAAAAAAAACCAACATCAATGTCTTTTGATTATTATGTTGCAAGAGGTGAGTCCCTACCTCAAAGGCAGAAGCATCTACCTCCATTATGAAGAGTTTTATTGCATCTGGGTGGTGGAGTTAGTGGTCTCAAAGAAACTCCTTCTTGAGCCTTTTAAAGGCGTGAAAAGTTTCATTGGTCCAGTGTCTGTTGTCGGCACCTTTCTTGGAAAGGGCAGTGAGGGGGTGCTGCCAAAGAGGAGTACCCATGCACAGATTGGGGATAGAAACTCACAAAGCCAAGAAAGTGTTGTAAGGTCTTAATCCCCACAGGCTATTACCAGTCCTTGATGAACCTAACCTTCTCTGGATCCATCTATAGTCTGTGCAGGAGACAATGTGACCCAGGAAGGGCAGTTCCTCTTGCTGAAAGATACATTTCTCAAGTTTTGAATATAAGTGGTGTTCCCAAAGCCTTTGTAACAGCTGCTTCACTTGCTCTTGATGCAGTGCGTGAGAAGATACATAGTTTTTACAGGTACACTACCACATGAGAATAGAGGAGATCATATAAAACCTCATTTGCCATATACTGGAAGATGGCAGGTACATTACAAAGGCCAAAGGGTATAGCCAAATACTCACAGTGGCCATCTTAGATGTTAAAGGTCATTTTCCACTCATCACCCTCTCAGATGTGAATACATTTATAGGATCCACAGAGATCCAGCTTTGTAAAGCTTCATGCCCCCCCACCCCCCCCCCCCCCGTAAGTGGTCGAACAGCTCCGCAATGAGAGGTAAAGGAAAGCGGCTATTCCAACTGATTGCACTGAGGCCCGTTAGCGCTGGCCATCCAGTGCTCCTACCATGTGACAGGGGCTGGCCAATGGCACGGATACCCTGTCACATGGTAAGGGCAAAGGGCTATCGGCACCATTTTTATTAGTTGCAGCCGACGGCCCGAGAATGGGAGGTCGCTCCCGGGACTTCTGCTAGATCACCAGGTATTTTTAAAAGGTTTGGGGGGGGGGGGGGTTTGGTGGCCTCTCCCGCAAGGCAGAACAATGGTGGTGGCCCTGCCTCGAGGAAACCACGGCATCAGGACAGCTGGGAGGAGATAGAAAAAGGTAAGAGACTGTTCACGGCTAGGCCCACGAGCAGAATCGTAACACCTATGCAGTGTTGGGGAAGCTTCTGTCTGAGGTGACTGCACTGAGCTCTGAGAGAATGAGATTTGGAAAGGGAGAGGGCCACTGCTGCAGAATGGGAAAGGACTGGCAGCAAGCAAGAAATTTACACCAAGATGCAGCAGTGCTAGACTGGGGCCACACACTGTGTGAGCACATAAGCAGCAACACAACAGTAGCATGTCAGAGAGAGTGTTTGTGTGTCTGTGTTAGTGAGAGTGAGAGACACACATCCCCATACACACTTTGTGAAGAGAGAGAGAGAGAGAGTGTGTGTGTGTGTGTGTGTGTGTGTGTGTGTGTGTATCTTTATCTCTGACACAGACATACCCACACTCTGAGTGTGGGTGTGTCTGAGAAAGAGTATGTGTCTTTGTGGTTGTTAGAGTGAATGTGCCAATAGTTTCTGCAATCTAAAAAATCTGTTTGTGACTGAGCATGGTATCTGATATTGCTGGCAGTGTCATTATTTGCAACTGGTTCAAGAGCCAGACCAGGAATCCAGAATATCTCTATAAGAGATATAAGCAGATGTGTAGGGGGCCAACCAATTTGCATGGATGGAATGTGGGCTGCAACTCTTTTCACCCATGGTCTCTAGAATGTGTTGAACTTCTTAGTTTTTAGAAAAGATTAGATTAAGTATATTTTGGAGATGTTTTGGCTCAATTCTGCTGGGTTCTAGGGTTGACTTAGTGTGCTTTTGTCAGATACCCTATGGGCCAGTTTTGAAAAAATCCCCCAGGCCAATATTTTCCTGCAATCCGCCCCAGCTTCTGATGGCCCAGTGTGAGCAGAACCAACTGCGCGGCCTTCCTGCAGCCGGCCAACAGTAAACCTAGATGTCCCACTGCCACCTTAAACTTACCATGGGAAGACAAAGCTCCTTATCTTTCCCCAAGCTCACTTCCCTTTTTCTTCCTTTCTCTATTTCTGTGAATAATACTGTTATCCTCCTAGTCCCTTCAGCCCAAAACCTTGGAGACATCTTTGACTCTTCTCTCTCTTTCTCTACACATATCCAAAACATTGCTAAAATGTGCCATTTCTTTCTCTATAATATCACCAAAAAAGATTCCTTCTTTCTGAAAACACTGTCAGAACCCTTATCCACTTGTCCATCTTTCACCAAGGTCACTACACCCATATAACTCCTCTTCTCAAGTCACTTCATTGCCACCCCATCTATTCCCACATACTATTCAAGCTCCTCTTAATTACTTATAAAAGCCTTCACTCTGCAGCTCCTCACTACCTCTCCTCTCTTTTCTCTCTCTACATCCCTCCTTATGTACTCCACTCATCAGGTAAGTCACTCTTATCTATACCCTTCTCCTCTACCGATAATTCCCAACTCAGTTCTTTCCTCCCGACCACACCATAGGCTTGGAAGAGAGGGAGCTAGTATGTCTGCTCCCTCACTTACCTTTTGAATGATATCTAAAAACCTACTTTCTTGAGGCTGCTTTTAAATCTTAACTCCTGACTATCCAGTTTACAGCCTCATTCATGTTTTAGTCATTGTCTTAATAAATTAAATTTCCCAAGTCTGTTTTGCTCTATATGTTTGTCTTGATTAGATGGAAAGCACTAGTGAGATGAAACTGTCTCATATGATATATATGTATATATGTATATATATATATCTATATATATATTTTTTTTGTATAGCAAGGCGTACATCAAGTAGTACTATAGAAGTGTTAAATAGTAGTAGTAGTAACCAGATTTTCATAGGCATAAACAGGAGAAAGGTAAAGTTTTTGTTTTTTTTAAACCGACTTTGATCTAGAAGGGAACAGATTTTTTTGTGTTTCCTTCTAAGGGCTACCTATGGGTTTTTGATCCCTTGCAACTTTAGAGGTTTATTGATGGGAAGAATAACAGTAGAGTTAGTGTTGTGTCTCCAGCTGAGGAGGGGTGAACATAATTTGAAATATCTAATGGCCTGAGTTTCCTTATAATTTTGGAAAAGAAAATTAAGTTGCCTTTTCCTCTCCATCCTCTATTTATGGACTTGAATTTTTTTGAATTCAAGCTTTTTGAATTAAATGATTTATATTAATTTTCCCTGATACTCTTGTATTTCCTGGGAAGATTATTTTTGGTCAGGAATGGAAAAATCCCTTTTCTTATGCAAAATGTATTTGCCACGCATACATCATAAGCCAGCATCTCAGCTATCTTGCTTTTCTTACCCTATACTGCCTCTAGTTTCCTCTGATTAAAAAAAATATATTAAAAATCTTTCTTTTAGCTTGCTTGGGAAATGCTTGACCTTCTCAGTACTATCAGTAGTACTACTAGCAGAACTTTTGCTTGCCCTATGTCCTAACCTTTGCAAGTAAAAGCTATTCCTACTCGTGCCTCTACCTTTTCATATGTACTCATAAACACAAGTAAGAATCAAGTGGTAAATTGGGATGTGCATTAATTTAAAACAAACCCCCAGTCCATGACAAATGATTCTAATTCATTTCATTCATAGGCCCACGAATAAGAATGGGCACTTCCCATGAATGAAACATATGTCATTCATTTCATTCATTTACATTTCTCTTAGAAAGGCATTGGCTGCATTGAAGTGCATTGTAAAGAATAAACCCTGTATGAAGTCGATCATGTGGGAGTTTCCATAGCAACCTGCCTTTGTGCCTTTGACTCATGTGTGAGGTCAGAGAGTAACCCAAATCTCTTGGCAGGAAATCAGACTGACTATGTAAGGCAATGTATCAGAGTGAACATTTTTCCATACTCGAAAGTGTTTAATCAATAGGGTGCTCTTGTTCAATATCAGAAATGTTGCATTCCAATCCCTTTGCCTGCTGTGTGTGTTCATCTGCACAGGTTTTTAATTTTTAGTTTTAGTAATTTCTAGGGATGTGAATCGTTTTAGGACGATTAAAATTATCGTCCGATAATTTTAATATCGTCTTAAACCGTTATGGAACACAATACAATAGAGATTCTAACGATTTATCGTTATAAATCGTTAGAATCGTGAGCCGGCACACTAAAACCCCCTAAAACCCACCCCCGACCCTTTAAATTAAATCCCCCACCCAACCGAACCCCCCCCAAATGAGTTAAATAACCTGCGGGTCCAGCGGCGGTCCGGAACGGCAGCGGTCCGGAACGGGCTCCTGCTCCTGAATCTTGTTGTCTTCAGCCGGCGCCATTTTCCAAAATGGCGCCGAAAAATGGCGGCGGCCATAGACGAACATGATTGGACGGCAGGAGGTCCTTCCGGACCCCCGCTGGACTTTTGGCAAGTCTCGTGGGGGTCAGGAGGCCCCCCACAAGCTGGCCAAAAGTTCCTGGAGGTCCAGCGGGGGTCAGGGAGCGATTTCCCGCTGCGAATCGTTTTCGTACGGAAAATGGCGCCGGCAGGAGATCGACTGCAGGAGGTCGTTCAGCGAGGCGCCGGAACCCTCGCTGAACGACCTCCTGCAGTCGATCTCCTGCCGGCGCCATTTTCCGTACGAAAACGATTCGCGGCGGGAAATCGCTCCCTGACCCCCGCTGGACCTCCAGGAACTTTTGGCCAGCTTGTGGGGGGCCTCCTGACCCCCACGAGACTTGCCAAAAGTCCAGCGGGGGTCCGGAAGGACCTCCTGCCGTCCAATCATGTTCGTCTATGGCCGCCGCCATTTTTCGGCGCCATTTTAGAAAATGGCGCCGGCTGAAGACAACAAGATTCAGGAGCAGGAGCCCGTTCCGGACCGCTGCCGTTCCGGACCGCCGCTGGACCCGCAGGTTATTTAACTCATTTGGGGGGGGTTCGGGAGGGTGGGGGATTTAATTTAAAGGGTCGGGGGTGGGTTTTAGGGGGTTTTAATGTGCCGGTTTTGCGATTTTTAGATTTTTAGATTTTTCACGATTTTTCACGATTTTTCACGATATTTTACCCCCCAAACGGCAACAATACGATTCCCTCCCCCTCCCAGCCGAAATTGATCGTTAAGACGATCGAGGACACGATTCACATCCCTAGTAATTTCTAACTGACATTGCCACTGAAGAGAAAGGTTTGTGTGAGAAGCCTTTTCTCTCCTGTGAGGAAAAGGCTGATGGCTGCATCTTCTGATATAGTGTAGTGATTGATTAATGTTTGGACCTATTGCAGTGAACCAGCAGCTGCGCCAGGCAGGCAGATAGCACTAGACGGTACAATGCTAGCTGTGCCACAGTGCCCAAGCTAGAGAGGCTTTTTCTACACTCTCTGTCTGGGTCTGTGCACCAGAGTCAGTGCATCTACAGAAAGCAGGCAGTCACTGCCACAGGTACAGCCAGCCACTTTGTAGATTAATTTTGTTACTGCAGTACTAGTGCATGCACGGCTGCACTCATGCACATATTATAGCAATATTCATCATTCTCTTCTTTGTGTGTGTGTGTGTGTTGTTCAGTGCACTAGTCTAAAAAGGAAAATTTAGTACATTAAAATAGTTCAACCTTACACACAGAGTGATCACTCAGTTTAATAGTCAGTGTCACACAAATTCACCTGACTGAAAATAATAAAGATTAAAACATCTTTTGTCCAATCCATCATTTAAATTCCAGTAAGCAGGTACAGCACCTGATAAAATCACATTATGTCACGCAAAGTTATAGGCCATGGAAAGCCTGTATTTGGAAAAGAATACTTTTATAAGCAGGAGAGGCAGGCATGTCAACCTTTAATTTTGTACATATTGTAAATATTATCTTGTAATTTTGTTTTTTGTACCAATTGCTATATTTTTCTTCTTGCTTCCTCCTCTCCCAGTTGTATTTTTCCTTGTTTTATTGTAACTGCTATTCCTGCACCAGTTCAGTTCATCTAGTTTTATGTTCATTACACTAAATGTTAAATGTAAACCGGGTTGATGCGACTACCAGTCGTGAAAGCCGGTATATAAAATAATAAATAAATAAATAAATAACCATAAGAAACTGAAATTAGGGGAGGAAAATATGCCAACAGTAGTTGTATCTTAGTCAGAGCCTGTATTGTCAGAGGAGAGAGAAAGGGCAGGGAGCAGCCATAGGGTCCAACTACTGTGAAAGTTGAAATACAAGTGGTAAAACCTAAAGAACTGGCAGTTCAATCAACCCTTGGTGCAGCAAAGGCAGCAAAAGCAGTTATGTCATCCTCTCCCTCTGAATCAGAGTTTGATGAAAATCCTTTTAAAGGATTTTATGAATCCCAGATAGGAGAGCTTTTAGTTACAGACTCTGAATTAAGAGGATTGATAAGTACCTTTTTATCATGCACATCAGTGATGGAGGAGAGAGAGGCAGGAGCTGATGTTGGTGATAGAGAGCAGGCCATACAGAAAGTGCAGGAACAGAGGATGAGTGAATCTTCTACCCCAGTTTCTCAGGCTCAATCTGTTGCCACTGCCACTTCAGTACAACCATCATCCACCGAGGGACAGTTCTGTAATGAGGTAGGGTGAGACGGCTGCTTCAGGTGGCAAGATTTTGAGGCTGCAAAATTGCCCCCTGAAACCTTCCTGCCACAGCCACCTCACCCTGACTTTATTATGCCTTATTCTTTTACTTCCTGCTGAAGAAAAAAGAGGGGATTCTGGTGCTGTGGCCCAAAGAGAAACCTGTGGGGCCAGGGCAGAGCCACCCTGCCATGGCTGGAAAAAAGCCATGTGGGGCCATGGCAGAGCACATCCTGGCTGGTGGTGACTGAAGAATGAAAGAGGGCTGCAAGCCGCCATCGGGGCCAAGCCGGTGGCGGCTGAAGAAATGGAAGAGAGGCTGCCGTTGCCGGAGCCCAAGCCAGTGGCAGCTGAATTAATGGAAGAGGGGCCACTGCCACTAGAGCCAAAGCCAGTGGCAGCTGAAAGAGCCGCAGCATACATATGGCCAACATGGCCACAGCCATAGATGCCACTATGAAAAGGTGCCAATAAGAGCAGCACAGCCAGCCACCAGCAGGTCCACTGCAAAAGAAATGCAGCACTGCCCTGTCAAAAGTGATGGCGTGGTCAGTGTGGCCTTGTAAGTGGAAAAGCAGCATGGCTCCACTGGCAACACTGCTGATTCTGGAGGGGTCGCACTGCTTTTCCATTTACTAAGGCCACACTGACCAGGCAGATAATTTTGGCAGAGCTACGCTGCTTCAGAGAAGGAGGCGCACTCCTGTCAAAAGTAGTCCAGTGTTGGCATGACCCCATGGCCGGATGTCATTCCCTTGGCCATGGGAGATGAAGAAGGAGATTGCTGCTGCCAGCTAGGTCAAAGAAAAAGTGAGTGAGAGAGAGTTTGTGTGCATGTGTGTAGGAGAGTGAGAGTGCATATATGTGGGAGAGAGAGCTTGTATACATGTGTAGGAGAGTGAGAGCATGTGTGTGAGAAAGTGAGAGAGAGCATGTGTGCATGTATGTGGGAGAGTAGGAGCATGTGTGCATGTGTGTGTAAGAGTGAGAGAGCATATATGTGGGAGAAAGAGACAGAGCTTGTATACATGTGTGTAGGAGAGTGAGAGAATATGTGCTTGTGTGTGGGAGAGAGAGAGAGCATGTGTGCTTATGTGTGGAAGAGTGAGAGAGCAAGTGTGTATGTGTGTGGGAGACTGAGAGCATGTGGCATGTGTGTGGGAGAGTGAGATAACATGCGTGCTTTTGTGTAGGAGAGTGAGAGAGCATGTGTGCTTGTGTGTGGGACAGTGAGAACATGTGTGCATGAGTGTTGGAGAGTGAGAGAGCATGTGTTCTTGTGTGTGGGAAAGTGAGAGAGAGCATGTGTGCATGTGTATGGGAAAGCGAGAGAGAGCATGTGTGTGTATGTATGTGGGGTAGTGACAGAGAGCATGTGTGTATATGAGAGGGAGCATGTGTGTGCACAACTACTCCAGTTACTCTCTGCCTGCTAATCCATGAGGGTGAGGAGGGTGTTATGGGGTGGGAGGTGCAAGGCTATAAGTTTTCCCAGGGTTTCTTATAACCTTGTTCTGGCCATGAGCATTACTGTACAACCATTTAACAAAATCTCCCGACTCGTGGTGTCATGTCTTGTGTAAAGGGGGAGGATGCAGATTTTCACGGCCATAGGTGCCAAATTGCCTAGCTACAGCTCTGGCTGAAGAAATGGAAGAGAAGCCCAAGTGTCAGCACCAGAACAAGGAAAGTGGTAGCCGAGAGGAAAAAATAGGCTGCGAGCCGCCGCCGGAACCCAAGCCAGTGGAGTCAAAGAAAAGGTAACGGAGGCCATGGGCTGCCGCCAGAGCCCATGTCAATGGCAGAGGAGGAATGGGAAAAGGCACAATTTGTGTGTGTGTTGTGTGTGAGGCAGCCTGCTTGTCTGTGTGTGTGTGTGTGTATGTGTGTGTTGTGTGTGAGGCTGCCTGCTTCTGTGTGTGTGTGTGAATGTGTGTGTGTTGTGTTTGAGATAGCCTGCTTGTGTGTATTGTGTGTGAGGCAGCCTGCTTTATGTATTTATTTATTTAAATGATGTTATATACCGTCATTCATAATTACATCATAACGGTGTACAAAAGCTTTAAAGCATAAAAATATATCAGCATAAGAACAACAATCAGACATAATAGTAAGATATAAAACAATTAAAACATTCAAATATTCAGTGCAATCAGCAAAAGAAATTGATTCTCAATTTGGGACTAAGCTTGTATTCTGTCTTTGAAGGCTTGTTCGAAGAGCCATGATTTCAACCCTTTCCTGAATTTGTTTGACTCTGTTTCGAGTCTTAACTCAGCTGGCAAGGTGTTCCACATGCTTGGGCCTGTGATAGAGATTACTCTGTCTCGAACTAAGGCTAGATGTGCAGTATTTATTGAGGGGACATAAAGCAGCCCTTTATTGGCGGATCTTAATGATCTATGAGGAGTATGCATACAAATAGAAAAATTTAACCAGTCAGTTTTATGAGCATAAATGGTCTTTTGAAGGATGCAGCAAGTTTTATACAGAATTCTTTGAGCTATCGGGAGCCAATGAACACTAATCAAAATTGGAGTGATATATTCCCGCTTGTTGTGATTCGTTAATACCCTAGCCGCAGCGTTCTGCAACACCTGAAGCGGTCGTAGCGATGACTGTGGCAATCCCAGTAACAGAGAATTACAGTAATCTACGGATGAAAATATAAGGGCCTGCTGTAATACAGATCGGAAGTCGTTATGGTCTAGTAAGGGATTTAGCCGTCGGAGGACCAACAGTTTATAATATCCGTCTCTTAGTTTTATGGAGATGTGCTTTTTAATTTTTTTAATTTGCAATCAATGGTTATACCCAAACCTTTAACTGATTCAACTAATTCTCTTCTAACGTTATTTGATAGGGAGAGTACTTTTTTGATGTTAGGTTTGGGTTTTCTCTCCAACAATATTATTTCTGTTTTTTCCATATTGATGGCAAGTTTCATAAGGGTTAGTAACTGCTTAATTGCAGATAGATAGATGTTTGTCTCTTTAAATGTCTGTTCTAGGGTATCAGCTATGGGGATGAGTATCTGAATGTCATCGGCGTAGATATAAAAATTCAGACTGAGCCCAGCTAGAAGATGGCATACTGGTAAACGATAGATGTTAATAATGTGGCCGACAAAGCAGAGCCTTGAGGTACCCTGGTATTCAGTTTGAATTTATCAGAAATTAAATTGCCTATCTTGACCTGAAAGGATCTCTGATGTAGAAATGAGATCATCCAACTGAGTGTAACATTCGTAATTCCAATCTCTTTCAGTCTGGTTATTAGTATATCATGATTAACCATATCAAACACCGCAGCCTGCTTGTGTGTGTATTGTGTGTGTGAAGCAGCCTGCTTGTGTGTATGTATGTATGTGTGTGTGTGTGTGTGGCAGCCTGCTTGTGTGCATGTATGTGTGTGTGTGTGTGTGCTGTTTGTGAGGCAGCCTGCTTGTGTGTGTGTTTTGTGTGTGAGGCAGCCTTCTTGTGTGTGTGTGTGTGTGTGTGCATGTGTGTTTTGTGTGAGACAGCTGCTTATGTGTGAGTGTGTGTTATGTGTGAGGCAGCCTACTTGTGTGCATGTGTGTGTGTGTGTTGTATGTGAGGCAGCCTGCTTGTGTGTGTGTGTGTGTGTGGCAGCCTGCTTGTGTGTGCATGTGTGTGTGCTATTTGTGAGGCAACCTGCTTGTGTGTGTGTTTTGTGTGTGAGGCAGCCTTCTTGTATGTGTGTGTGCCTGTGTGTTTTGTGTGAGACAGCTGCTTATGTGTGCATGTGTGTTGTGTGTGAGATAGTCTATTTGTGTGTGTGTGAGGCAGCCTACTTGTGTGTGTGTGTGTGTGTTGTATGTGAGGCAGCCTGCTTGTGTGTGTGAGTGTTGTGTGTGAGGCAGCCTGTGAATGTGTGTGTGTTGTGAAAGGTAGCCTACTTGTGTGTATGTGTGCGTGTGTGTTGTATGTGAGGCAGCCTGCTTGTATGTGTGTGTGTATTGTGTGTGAGACAGCCTGCTTGTGTGTGTGTGTATATTGTGCGTGAGGCAGCCTGCTTGTGTATATGTGTGTGTGTGTGTGTGTGTTGTGTGTTAGGCAGCCAATGAATGTGTGTGTATTGGTGCTTAGGGCCTGATGTAATATTTGCAGAATGGCTTTTTCATAGGTTGAGTGCTGGCAATTATAATATGGAAGGCTTACTGTATTGGAATTGTAGTTCAGTTTATTCCTGGCTTTCTGTGGGCCAAGTCCACACCCAGTGCACTTTACCATAGCCTAATATGATATGGGATCCAGAAAACTGCCTTGATTACTATAGTATTATTATTGAAAGTGTGTTTTTTGCAGTGTATGCCTATATAATATATATGTTGTGTCATTTTTACTTTGGAAGATTGCACTTTGAATCTATTTTCCATATGCAATCTACCTTTTTAGGTTGGGGAAGTTAATAAATTATAAAATAGAAAATAATGAATAAGTTTTAATTATGTGGGGAGGGGAAGGAAGAGGGAATGGAAGGCTGTAAGGTTAGTCTAGGGCATCTAATAGGGATGTGCAGAGAGATGCCATATGTTGCATTCGGGATTCGTATTCGTCGGGGGGCAGATACGTTGCATTCGGCAAGGGGGGCCCCCGATACATTCATGCATTAATTCTTATTTGTTTCCCAGCTAAAATTGAATTAACTACAACCCCCCACCCTCCAGACCCCCCCAAGGCTTACCAAAACTCCCTGGTGGTCCAGCGGGGGGTCCGGGAGCCATCTTCTGCACTCACAACCTCGGCTGCCGGAATTCAAAATGGCGCCGATAGACTTTGACCTTACTATGTCACAGGGGCTACCAGTGCCATTGGTCGGACACTGTCACATGGTAGGAGCAATGGATGGCCGGCGCCATCTTGTGCTCCTACCTTGTGACAGGGGCCGACCAATGGCACCGGTAGCCCCTGTGACAGATGGCGCCGGCCATCTTTACTCATCAGCCCCTATTATACTATACTCTTCTGAAGACAAAGCCTAGAATCCAAAGTGAAGTCAAGCCAGGAGGTCAAGCCAAGGGGGGTGAGGCAAAGTGAAACAACAGGATGGCTCGCTGAAGACAGATAAGGAACCATAAGACAGGAACTTAGGAGAAGGCCAGACAAAAGAATGACCAGCAACAAACACAGGAACTACAAAGACACAGAGCAGAACCAGGAACTCAAAAACAAGCTGCAGGATCAAGGTCAGGAACAGGAACCAGGAACGCATAGGCAAATAGCTGCTTTGAGGATTTCGACCTAGTGCCGAAGCACTGAGGCAAATAAGAGCAGGCCTTACATAAGGAAAGGCTTATGATATCATCCGTGGGCGTCACAGTGGATTTTCCGAAATAGGCCCTTTAAATTTGCTTGAGCTGTGCGTACACCTAGGGATGCCCTGCTCAGGTGAGAGGCGTCCCTAGTGTGGCATGTTGGGCATGCACTGTGGCATGCCAAATCTTTGTTCGGGGCCTAGTTGTAGCCTCATGGGGCAAATCTGACATGGGGCTGGAGATAAGAGCAGCCAGTCAAGGGATGGACCTGTGACCAGCCAAACACAACATATATACTGCATAAGCCTATCTTACTGCCATCACGCTAGCCTGACACTTCCAGCTGCAGCATCACAAGTTATACCATATCCACTCAGGCCTTACACATCCTGATTAAGCCTGTCTTGCTGCAACCACGAGCACAGTGGCCTGACACTTTCAGCTGCAGCATCCCATTTTCCATCATATCCACTCAGGCCTGATGTATCCTGCATATTCCTGTCTTACTCCCACCATAGCCACTATGGACTAACACTTCCATCTGCAGCATTCCATGCTCCTGCATATCCACTCATACCTTGCAAATCCTGCATAAGCCTGTCTTGTTGTAGCCATGAAAACTGTCGCCTGATTCTTCCAGCATCTGCACTCAGGATTGATGTATCCTACATAAGCCTGTCTTGCTCCAGGCATTAGCATTAGAGACTGACACTTCCAGCTGCAGCATCTCATGCTCCACCATATCCACTCAGGCATGACATACCCTGCATAAGCCTGTGTTTCTACAACCATGAGCACTCTGGCCTGACACTTCCAGTTGCAGTATCCAATGCTCCACCATATCCACGCAGGTCTGACATATCCTGCATAAGCCTGTCTGGATCCATCCACAAGCTATATGGACTCAAACATCCAGGTTCAGCATCCCATGCTCCACCACATCCACTCAGCCCTGACATATCTTGCATAAGTCTGCCTTGCTGCAGCCATTTTTGTTTGTATTTTCATTCTGCTTTTTAATTGATGGGAATAAGTTAGAATTTTTTTAGGTCAGGTGAGTTTTTAGTTAAAAGCACTTGGACTACTTTTCTTATTATTGGAACCTCACTCTCTAGATGCCCTAATTCTAATGCATTATTAGTATCCTTTGAAGATACCTCCCTCCGAACCATGCGCTGCTAAACGACTGTCGGCTTTCCCTATGTTCTAGTTTAAAAGCTGATCTATCTCCTTTTTAAAGGTTAGCGCCAGCAGTCTGGTTCCACCCTGGTTAAGGTGGAGCCCATCCCTTTGGAAGAGACTTCACTGAAGGTAAAATTGTGGATGCTGAGATTTCCTATTGAAGGTAATTCGGACTAGATCATTACTTTAAATATTTAAATTGTAAATTTACCATTTAATGTTTTGCTTTATAACGTTGTAGTTCGAGCCTTGACACAGCCTGCATGGCAAAACGTTAGCTAATGCCGGCTCTCATTTCGAATAATGTTTCTGGGCTTTTGAATCTGTATAAGCCATTTACTGGTCACCTATCTGGTACATATTCTCACCAATAAGATCAACATGGGTAACAGATGCTTCTGTATCTAAAGGAATATGAATATATATAACTTGAAGATTCAGATAAGTGTAATTTTCTTTAAACACTATATCATTTAGATGTACTGGTTGAAAGAACTGTCAATTACATATTTAGTGATTCACAAGAATTTGATATTACATGATTTTACGAATTTCAATTCCAGTGTTACAATCTTTCATAGAAACGTTTTATAGAAAACAAAAAAATAACAACTAAAAAAGAATTGTTGGAAATAATAAAAGTAAAATAGATGGCTGGAGGTTTTTTTAAGACCTATGATTGACACAACCTCTTGAATATCATTTTATTTCACTGAGAACAGGTAAAAGGTGGGCCCATGCCAATCGCTCAGACCCCACCCATGATGGCAGCATGCCAGGTGACAGGAACAAGGACAAGGGGGGAGGGAGGACATGGGAAGGAGAGGGGGCAGCCAAAACCCCCCACCTCGATTGCACCCCTTCATACCTGTGCTCAGAAGAAGGTCCTGACGGGTGACGCCATGACCCCGCCCCGGGGCCATGACGTCACGAGGCGGCACCGACGGTGCCCAATGATGACGCTCGCGGCCCTTTAAAGGGCCGCAACACTCGACAAGCGATCCTTTTGGATCACGCAACAGCCTGAAAACTCACCCACCCTCCCACTGTGTTTGCCCACATTCATGTTAGTTTATCTTTGTTAGCGAGCTTGCTTTCATGTATATCACTGTTCGGGGAATTGTCGCAGCTGAAAGGGGGCGGGTACCCGGCCCGGTTCAGTAGGATTTCACGTGGTGCTGGTGTCATCACACGACGGCGGAGTAGCCGTTGGCGCCGGGAGGCGTAAAAGACGTTGGCCCCCTTACTCGGGAACAAGGCGGGGGTCCACAGCGATAGGCTGCCTTGCTTGGTCCAAGTGGCGGGCAGTGGAAAAAGCATACTTCCGGCTTATGTAATTCTATACAAGTTATCATGTTATGTTCAAAATAAAAGCTGCGGCCATTTTATACCAAGAACCGAGTTTGCGTGTGTTTACTATTATAGAGGATAACGACCAAAAAAGGGTTACGGGGTATGGGTCAAGTAAATTGGGATTGGACGACGGACAAAGGAGCCAGTGGCAGCTGCTAATGTTATTGAGGCTCTGAGGTTTTTTCCCTCCTTTTGGATGACATCCAGTTCAACAGCATTTATTTAGAATGATATAGATGTCTATGTGAAGCATTTTTTGTTTGGATGTTGTATTATATCTTCACATTTGCCTGTATTTTTGTGGAATTTATCCAACCATTACCACTTTAGCCTGACACATCCAGCTGCAGGATCCCATGCTCCATCATATCCACTCAGGCCTGACTTATCCTGCATATGCCTGTCCTGAAGCAACCATGACCAACTTGGCTTGATACTTCTAGTGCAACATGCATTACCCTAACCATTACCACTATGGCCTGACACTTCCAGCTGCTGCATCCCAGGCTCTCACATATACATTCAGGCCTGACATTTCCTGCATAAGCCTGTCTTGCTTCAGCCATGAGCACTGTGCCTGACTATTCCAGCTGCAGCAAACATTCTCCATAATATCCATTCAGGCTGATGAATCCTGCATCAGCCTGAGTTGCTCCAACCATAACCACTGTGGCCTCTCATTTCCAGCTACAGCATGCCTTCCTCCAACCATAACCAATGTGGCATGACGTATCCTACATAAGCTTGTTTTGTTCCAAATACACCCCCTGTGGCCTGATACTTCTAGCTGCAGCATCCCATTCTCCACCACATCCACTGTGGCCTAAAGTATCCTGCAAAAGCCTGTCTAGTTCCAACCATGAGCACTGAAGCCTGATACTTCCAGCTGCAGCATCCTATTCTCTATCATATCCATTAAGGCCTAATATGCCCTGCATAATACAGTCTTGCTGTAACCACAAGCACTGCGGCCTAACACTTCCAGCAGCAGCATCCCACTCAGGTCTGGTGTATCCTGCATAAGCATGTTTTGCTGCAACCATGACATCCGTGGCTTGACACTTCCAGCTGCAACATACCTTGCTCCAACCCTAACCACTGTGGTCTGGCACTTCCAGCTGCAGCATCACATGCTCCACTATAGTCTCTCAGGCCTGACATATCTTGCATAAGCTATTTTATTCAAACCAAAATCCATGGGACCTGACACATCCAGCTTCCGCATGCCATGCTCCAACCATGCCATAACCATCTTAGCAAGGCTGAGGATCCTTAGTAATTTCCAATGAACTTTGTAGTTCCTAAGAATGCTACCTTTTCAGCCTGTAATGTTATTTTTCAAATACTACATGGACCTAACACTTTCAACAGCACAGCTTTGAGGGTGTAACAGCTGCACTTCTCACTACATTGCTCTGATCCTACCATTCCAAATTTTAAAAATTATTAACCAACCCTTAAACTACTTCTGCTGCCACTGCTCCAGCTCATTCTTGACACATTATTGTGCCTGTTCACGACACTGCTCTGTGCATTTTGCAAAAACTGGTAAATGCTTTTGGGGGTGTTACAAGTACCATTCTCACTGCATTAATCTGCTCCTGCCATGCTAGTTCTTAAGATATACAACACTAGGGATGTGCAGACAAAACGTTTTTGTTGAATCGTTGATAAGTTTTCGTGGGGTGTCAATTTCGTTCAATATGGACTTATGGAGAATTCCATAAGTTGAGGATCTGTCCATACTTTTCCTGGTTCCCTAAATAAAAATTTAAACCCCCCACCCTCCTTAATCCCCCCCCAAGACTTACCAAAACTCCCTGATGGTCCAGCGGGGAGTCAGGAAACCATCCCTGCACTCCTTTGCGATGTCCTCATGGTGAAGGAGTTCAATTTTATGGACTATCGCTGTACGAAAAGATCGGAAGAACTATGTCTGATCATGCTGTAGTGAAACGCACAGCCATCTTGATTTACTAACATTTGCAACGCAAACGAACCCTAACACGTAATGACGTACTTACGCACTAACGTTTAGTGAACGTGACTCCATTTTGGATTCATATTTTGTATTGTATTAATACGAACGCCGTCGCAAATGTCTAACCCGTCAATTAAATGACGAAACAATAATCTGATCATAAGCTACACCTACTAGAGACCACGCTAGCTATTGCTTGTTCAGCAGTTTGTAAAATGATTGTTCAGCAAAACCAGAACGCATGTGCAAAAGATAAGAATTGTAAAGTGCATAAAAGTTTGCTCCTGAGGGGGCGTGGTATGCAGTTGTACTGAGCCTTTGTCTTAGCTGCATCTTGCTGGCAATAAAAGTCTATCTTTGCGGATCAGTTGTCTGGACCTCCTTACTGATTAAAACAGACGGTTACATTTGGCGAGCCAGCCAGGAGGTGCCGGGGACGCTATTTTAGCCCCCCAGCTGGTCCGGTGGTTTGGTGGCGGAGCGATCCCCCAGACTTACTTGGTGAGTGGCCACCGCTGAGTTCAGCGATCAGGTTTCTGAGGGGACCGTTCCACAAGGAACTTCTTGAGACCTCTGGGCTGGTGATTCGAAAAGAAGGCTTTCTTCGCGATCGAGAGAACGTTTCAGGCAAGTATACTTTTATCTGCACGGGAATAAGAACCAGTGGGAACCTGAATTAGAAACCAGATACAGCTAAATTACCAGCCGATCCTGAAAAATGGATCGAGGGGGCGTTGATCAAACCCCACAGCGTGGTTAGTAGGGGCTCCCCCTCCGAAGACCTCGTTACTGAAAACCTGAATTGGAATTTCAGAAATTTTTGAATTTTGGGAATCAGAAAGAAATCTTGGGAATAGGTTTCTTGTTGTGTGAAAGAGAGTGAATGGCCTCGCAGTTCTAGACCGGGCGACCGCGTTCTAGTCGGGGCAAGTGTGACCCTTTTGTGTCTGGCAGATACGGACCCCTTACCTATCTGCTATCCCTTCCCCTCTTTGTCTGTGCCTCTATCCTAAATGGGTGGGGGAGGGTCTACCCCATTAAAAGTTATGACTGAGCACTTTAGCGAAGTGTTTGACAAACATACCTGTACTAAACCTGGTATGATCCAACGCTGTGCCTATCGGTGGCCGAGCTTGTGCGTCAACTGGCCCCCGAAAGGAACTTTCGATTTTGTAACGGCCTCTAGAGTCCGAATAGTAGTCACAAAAGAGGATCAGCCAGGTTTTCCTGAAGATGTCCCATATATTAATGCCTGGATTGCAGTTATTCTCAATCCCCCATCCTGGGCACAAAAGTTAGTAGAGGGAGCTGCCCTCATCATGGTGGCGCATATGCAGAAGGCGGGCCACCGGAAGTCACCAAACCGGAAAGAAAGGAGAAGTCGGCCATATTGGACGCAGACGGCATGACGTCACCGGAGGCGGCCATATTGGTAGTCCAGAAGGATGAAGAAACTACAGAAAAAAAAATTAAACCACTGCCGGCAGCGGAGACCATATTAATTGATGAACCAGAAGTTCTAGCACCGCCGCCTTACATCCCACTTTACCCACCGCTACTTAATCTGCCACCGATTCCGTCTTATGAACAAGCTGACCCCTTGCCTAGTACTTCACAGGAAACTAAAAGAGAGTTAGAATCGGTAAGAGCAGAGGACGAACCGGAACCTCCTGTCTCAGCCCACACTCGTCGGAGAACACAAGCGGCTGCCAGTCTCCAACTCCCAATCAGAGAAACTGCAACTGTCGTACCTGCGGTCCCAAGTGAGGAAAATGCTTTCCAAACTACACAGACTATTAGACTATATACCTATGTCCCTTTTTCATCAAGCGATCTTTTTAACTGGAAACAGCTCGGCCCTTCCTACGCTGAAAAACCAGATCAAATGATTGATTTTTTAAACGGAATTTTCTCCTCACATAATCCCAACTGGGCTGACATCCGCCATCTGGCTTCTTTCCTGTTCACCACTGAGCAGCGAAGACAAATACAACAAAACATGGAAGAAGCAGCCAGAAGTGGAGCCGGGTCAGACGGTGATCCTGATGCCGCCGCAAGGGAACTTGCTCCGACAACAGACCCTCACTGGGACTACCAAACTTCCAGTGGACGAGACCGCATCGCGGCTTATCAGAGAGCCTTCCTAGAAGCCTTAAGGAAGGGAAAAAGGAAAATTATGAACATGACTAAAATCCAGGATATAGTACAAAAAAAGGACGAAACTCCGGGAGACTTCCTTGAACGACTAATGGATGCGTATCTCAGATACAGCCCTTTTGATCCAGAAGATCAAAAGAACCACCCCATAATAGTCATGAGTTTCGTAGGACAGTCATGCCCCGATATACGCCGAAAAATCCAGAAAACAGAGGGATTTGAAGGAATGAACATCAGCCAGCTCAAAATTATGGCAGACAAAGTCTATGGAAATAGAGAGCTGGAAGATGAGAAAAAAGAGAAAAAAGAAAGTAGCAGAAGGATGAGAGAAAGTGTTAACTTGTTAGCGGCAGCAATGGAAGAAACTAATTTCGGAGAGCAGGCCAGGAAGTATCGAGGATACCCTGGGCAGAGAGGAAGAGGCAACCCGCCACATAAGGCATGGCAGAGAGGAAGACCAGGAAGGGGCGGATCGTTCAGAGGAGGAAGAGCGCCTATAGGGGTCAATCAATGTGCATATTGTAAACAAGAAGGACATTGGAAGGCTGAGTGCCCTGAGAAACCACGGGAGGACGAAGGAGGGAACGGTTCAAAACCCTCAAAATCTCAAGAAACTGAATGGCAAATGGCGTTGAACGAATTGTCAGATGAGTCTGGTGACGATATCGGGCGAAACTCATGACTAACCAGGGAAGCCCTGCCCTCCGATCCGTTGGTAGAAATAAAGGTTGGGTCTAAAACCTTCAAAGGATTACTAGATTCTGGAGCACAACGATCTGTCATGACTACTGCAATCGCTATTCCCACAGCACAAAGCATCTCCATTGTAGGGGCCTCCGGGAAACCACTGGCAGCCCCTATTCTTCAGAATCGACAGGTTCGAGTGGGAGGACAATTAGTATCCCACCGATTCCTCTATGTCCCTGGATGTCCAGTCCCACTAATTGGTAGAGATCTCCTTTGCAAATTAAGGGCCACTCTACAGTTTGAATCAAATGGTGAAATCAAAGCTTCCTTTGCAGACAACCCTGTTTCCCTTATTTGCCCTCTCCAGGAGGAATGGAGACTACATCTTCCCATAGTCGAACGAACCATCGAGCACCGATATGAGGAAGAGACCCCTATCAATGTAAAACGAAGGTACCTGATGGATAGCGTACCTTCAGTATGGTCTGAAAACAATCCAGGAGGACTGGCAACCGAGGCTGACCCAGTCTGGATAGAACTGAAAGAAAATGCACAAGTCATTAACCAAGCCCAATATCCTATTCCCTACGTGGCCAGGCAGGGAATACAAATACATCTACAAAGATTATTTGACTTGGGTATCCTGCGACAAGTCCGGTCTGCCTGGAACACTCCCTTGCTACCAGTAAAGAAACCTGGTACTAATGACTATTGACCTGTACAAGATCTACGAAAAGTAAATAGCCAAGTGGCGGACTTGGTGGCCCTGGTACCCAACCCTTACTCCATTCTAGCTCAAGTCAACCCCAAATCAAAGTGGTACAGTGTAATTGATCTCAAAGATGCTTTCTTCTCCGTTCCGGTAGCAGAAGAATGTCAGAAGATCTTTGCCTTCACATGGGAAAATGCACACACTGGAATAAAACAACAGTACACCTGGACTAGGTTGCCTCAAGGATTCAAACATTCTCCCACGCTTTTCGGGGAACAGCTGGCAAAAGATTTGAAAACTTACCAGAAAAAATATGGGCCAGTAATACAATACGTTGATGACTTACTGTTGTTCAGAGACACATATCTTGACTGTGCGAAAGCTACCCTTCACCTGTTACAGACATTGTATTCAAAAGGGTACCGGGCAAGCAAAAAGAAAGCCCAAATCTGTGAATTAGAAGTAGAGTACTTGGGTTTCCGAATCCGTGAAGGCACTCGATGCCTTGGAATCTCTCGTACAAATTCGATAAGGCATCAGCCTACACCAACCTGCAAAAAAGAACTGCGAGCATTTCTGGGAGCTACTGGATACTGCCGGCTTTGGATTGCTAACTATGCAGTTATTGCCCAACCCCTATACGACAAGCTGCGGGGTAAAGAAGCAGAATCCCAACCCTTCCAGTGGGAAGGACATGAACTGGTACACTTACAACAACTAAAAGAAGCCCTGATCTCACCCCCTGCTCTGGGGCTACCTGACGTAACTAAACCGTTTCATCTGTTTGTAGATGAGAAAAAAGGAATGGCCATTGGGGTCCTAACTCAAACCTTCGGATCATGGGAGAGACCTGTTGCCTATCTGTCAAAAGGAATGGACAATGTTGCCAAAGGATGGCCGGGTTGTCTTCGAAGCATCGCGGCTGCATGCATACTAATTCCAGAAGCAGTCAAGTTGACATTTGGACAAACTTTGCAAGTAACAACTCCTCATACTATTCAGGGACTGCTCGAAACACATGGACCAAAGTGGATGACCAACTCACGTCTTGTAAAGTACCAAGCCTTACTATGTGAAACTCCTGAAATTCAAATACAAGACAGTAAAAACTTAAACCCAGCCACTCTAATGCCAGCACCTGAACCAGTAAGCCATGATTGTGAAGAAGTCATGGCTACAGTACACTCCAGTCGACCTGATTTAAGAGATCAGCCTTGGCAAGGCGCATGGACCTTATTTACAGATGGAAGTAGTCAGGTAAAGGATGGAGTACGAGTGGCTGGCTATGCAGTAGTAACTGAAGATGATATCATTGAAGCTGGACCCTTGCCTTCAGGAACGTCTGCACAAAAAGCTGAATTAATTGCCCTTACTCGAGCTCTTCAGTTGGCAGAAGGGAAAACTGTAAATATTTATACAGACTCTAAATATGCCTTCTTAACCATTCAAGTACACGGAGCATTGTACAAGGAACGAGGATTTCTCAATGCCGAAGGAAAACAATTGGCAAATGCGCCAGAGATCCATGAACTGTTAAGGTCCGTATGGCTACCACACAAAGTGGCCGTAATGCATTGCAAAGCACACACTGGAAAATCTGATCCTATCGCTCGGGGAAACCAGAAAGCTGATTCTGCCGCCAAAGCAGGAGCCCAAGACCCTTATCAAACAAAAATGACCATATGTCCCCTCTTGCAGTTTCCAACTGAAGTACCCACCTACTCAGCCGAAGAAAACGACTGGGCAAAAGCTGAAAATTTCCATCAACAGAATGGGTGGTGGATCATATCAGACGGACGAATATGGATACCTGATACTATTGCGTGGACAATAGTAAGAGAAGCACACTGTCATACACACCTGGGACGTGATTCATTGGCAAAACTACTGGCAAAAACATACTATATAAACCGAATCACACAATTGACTAAACATGCAATTAATCAATGTGTTACGTGTGCAAGAAATAATCCTCGCAATGGACCTGGTCCTGCACCGGGACACGTTCTCCGGGGAACTATACCATTTCAAGTCTGTCAAATTGATTTCACCCACATGACCCCTGCACAAGGTTACAAAGCCATGCTGGTGGCAGTATGCACCTACACCGGATGGATTGAAGCTGTGCCTACGCGAACAGAAACTGCAAAGGAAGTCGTTTCCCTCTTATTGAACCAAATCTTACCACGATATGGAATACCAAGGCAGATCAACTCAGACAACGGCCCAGCTTTTACAAGCGAGGCAACTCAACACCTCACCAAAATTTTGGGCCTCAAATGGCATCTCCATTGCACATGGAGACCTCAAAGTAGCGGGACTGTTGAACGAGCTAACAGAACTTTGACAAATCAATTAGCCAAGCTATGTCAAGAAACAAGAACCAAATGGCCCAAAATGCTACCATTGGCATTGCTTAACATCAGATGCACTCCACGACAATCAGGACTAACCCCTTATGAAATGATGTACGCAAGACCGCCACCGTTGCCCTCTTTCCCCGAATCCTTACAAGTCCAAGGGGAAATGTCACTCAGCAACCAAATGAAAGGACTCTACAATACTGTGGAAGCAATTCGCAAATATACCTGTGAGACAGAGCCACTAATCTTAATCAATCCTATCCATAAATTCCAGGTGGACGACTCTGTGTGGATCAAGGAATGGGACGAATCAGACTTCCTTAAACCTCGATGGAAGGGACCATTCACTGTGCTGTTAACCACACCCACCGCTCTCAAAGTATCCGGTTGTCCCACCTGGATCCACTGGACCCGAGTTAAACCAGCCACCGAAACTTGGCAGGTCTCCAAGACCGGTGACAGCACCCTGCGCTTTACTAGAAATACAGCAAAGGTCAACCTACTATAGAAACTAATGCAGTCACAGAAATACTAATAACCTGTTTGTTTCTTTCTTCTCTCGCAGGCATCAAAAGCATATGATCTCAATGCTCTGGAAGTGGGTTATCAGTACCCTCCTGGTAACCGCTCTAACTATCATATGCCCTTCTAGCAGCGATTGGAAATGGTTCATCAGCATCATCTATATCATCATTTCTGCTCAACTATGGCTCATCTTTGCCATAATCCGAGAATCCTATGGCTACTAATGATCCTAATAGCTATAGTATCAACATCAGTTCAATCTTCGCTCAGCCAAAACTGTACAGAATGCATCAAGCAAGTCCGCACTACAACTGAAGACGGGTACCAGTTGGTATTCACAATCATTCATCAATCTCAGCCACCACCATTATGTATAAAAAAGCCTGCTTGTGCCTTAAACACCACTCAAGGACAACAGTCTTTCCATCGATGTATCCTTAACGGCAAGCTCATCTGTCATTCGCCTACCACACCCAAGTACTACAATATAACGCTAACCACCGGATTGCCAAAAGCTTATACTTCTGACATCGTACCAGCTGGAAAAGGAATTCTATACTACATCAATTCAACAAAGGTCCTAATTGGAGGACCGCCCATTGTCTCCATTGACTTTAACGCCTGTGCTGCCATCGACAAACATCCAAGTGCAGTGCATTGTGGTTCTCCAGCATGGAAGAGAGCCTACACTTTCAATCACAAATATCTCTGTCCTTATGACCGTTCCAGTAATCCCTCCCGGTGGCTACCATGTGCCGGGGACAAAGAACTTTCCGGATGGAAACTGGTCTGTGACTATACTGGAGGAGGATATTCAGGATGCCCTGGAATGGGTCGACTAAGTAAGGGAGCGGGAAACCTCATTACTCTAGAATGGCCAGTCCGGTCTGAGGGATCCCCATGGCAAGATACTTGGGGTTTTGGAATTGATGGCACAGGAGGAGATCCCATGACATACCTTACCATCACTCAGCGACGAGAAAAGCCGCTCCCTATCATTCATCAAACCACTGTGGTGGGATATCAGTCCTTCTTCGATGAAATTTCTCAAATCAATGAGGAGTTGAAAAAGCATGCTATCTCCAACCAAGCAAAAAATATGTTCATCAACTTAGCTGAGAACATAGCTTTATCTCTGAAAATACAAAATTGCTTTGTATGTGGTGGCACCAACATTGGAGAACAATGGCCATGGGAGGCCAGGGAGATTTTTCAAGCTGATTTTAACACTATGAACACATCCACCACGTATAATCGAAATCACAATCCTTATGAATGGGCTCTACAGACGGATGTCATCGGAAGACAATGTTTGTCACGGCACTTCTCTAAGTCGTACAAAGTGCCCGTCGGTAACTCACCATGCACAGGAGTTCTCACAGTTGCCAGTAACACTCAATCATGGTGGCAAACAGAAAACCAGACCATACCCACACCATTCTGGACTGAGCCTACCTTAAACGCTACGTGGAAAGAAGCTGGCCAATTAACCACGTCATTCATAGCCCCAGACGGCTATTACTTCGTATGTGGACGACGGGCTTATGAACAACTACCTCCTCAATGGTACGGTACCTGCTTCCTAGCTACTATCCGCCCTAGCTTCTTCTTGCTCCCAGTCACAGCAGGAGAAACGCTAGGGGTGCCTGTCTATAGTCCAATGAAGCCAAGTAGGCGACGAAGACATAAGGTCTCTATCGGAGACTGGTCCGATCAAGAATGGCCACCAGAACGGATTATCGAATATTATGGTCCAGGAACATGGGCAGAGGATGGCTCTTTTGGATACAGAACGCCTGTATACATGAACAACCGTATCATCAGACTTCAAGCTGTTCTCGAGTTCCTCACCAATGATTCCGCTCTAGCCCTTAACATTCTTGCCAAACAGAATACCAAATTAATTACTGCTGTATACCAGAATCGATTAGCCCTGGATTACCTCCTTGCTCAGGAAGGTGGTGTATGTGGGAAATTTAACCTTTCCAATTGTTGTTTGCAGATCGATGATAAGAGTAAAGTCATCGAAGAAATCACAGACCGTATGGTGCGGTTGGCTCATGTTCCGGTACAATCCTGGTCCGGAGCCTTGGATTGGACAGCTTCATTACCTTCCTGGCTTACATCTATTCCTGGGTTCAGGGAACTTTTATTCCCTTTATTATTTTTCTTACTATCCTGTGCACTCCTCCCTATGTGTTTCCCTCTTTTCCTCAGGAGCCTTTCGTCTATGATGGAGAAGATCGCTGATCGACGAGCAGCAGCCCAAATTATGATGCTGAACCAGTACGCTTCAATTTCTTCGCTACCCTTCAGTGATTCTTCAGACTCAGAAGATGAATCTTCAGTTTACTATGACACTAATTTTTAATTTAAAACATACGGCCACCTTGTTTGCTCAGGTGAAGTCCGGCTACAAAGGGGGGTGGAGCCAATAGGGCCCATCCGTCTCAAACCGGTGAAGACACCATCGACCTGGCTAACAATTTAGGGCCCTACTCAGTATTATGGAACTAATTATTTTCTTGTCATTTCAGATACTTCACATATGAAGGTGATACTTACGCCTTCTTACCGAAGTTGAAGTATCAAAGGGGGGAATGAAGGAGTTCAATTTTATGGACTATCGCTGTACGAAAAGATCGGAAGAACTATGTCTGATCATGCTGTAGTGAAACGCACAGCCATCTTGATTTACTAACATTTGCAACGCAAACGAACCCTAACACGTAATGACGTACTTACGCACTAACGTTTAGTGAACGTGACTCCATTTTGGATTCATATTTTGTATTGTATTAATACGAACGCCGTCGCAAATGTCTAACCAGTCAATTAAATGACAAAACAATAATCTGATCATAAGCTACACCTACTAGAGACCACGCTAGCTATTGCTTGTTCAGCAGTTTGTAAAATGATTGTTCAGCAAAACCAGAACGCATGTGCAAAAGATAAGAATTGTAAAGTGCATAAAAGTTTGCTCCTGAGGGGGCGTGGTATGCAGTTGTACTGAGCCTTTGTCTTAGCTGCATCTTGCTGGCAATAAAAGTCTATCTTTGCGGATCAGTTGTCTGGACCTCCTTACTGATTAAAACAGACGGTTACAATGGCGCCGATAGCCTGTGTCACAGGGGCTGCCCATGCCATTGGTAAGCCCCTGTCACATGGTCACCGGCGCCATCTTGTGCTCCTACCACGTGACAGGTAGGTCATGTGGCAGGAGGTCGCTCCGGGACCCCCGCTGGACCCAACCGGAACTTTTGGCCAGCTTGGGGGGGGCCTCCTGACCTCCCCAAGCTGGCCAAAAGTGCCTGACCCCCCCAAGCTGGCCAAAAGTTCCGGTTGGGTCCAGCGGGGGTCCCGGAGCGACCTCCTGCCACATGACCTACCTGTCACGTGGTAGGAGCACAAGATGGCGCCGGTGACCATGTGACAGGGGCTGACCAATAGCACGGGCAGCCCCTGTGACACAGGCTATCGGTGCAGTGAGGAAATTGCAAAGGAATGCAGGGATAGCTTCCTGACTCCCCGCTGGACCACCAGGGAGTTTTGGTAAGTCTTGGGGGGGTCAGGAGGGTGGGGGGTTTAAGTGTTTATTTAGGTTCAACGTATTCAACAGAAATATGTTGAATACGTTGGAACTTGCGATGCGTTTCTCCTCAAACCTTTTTTTTCTCTTTTAAAAATATAAGTTGCATTTTACATATGCGTTCAAAACGAATGCACACCCCTATACAACACAACCACCACTGCCATCATTGCCATTCCAAACTGGTCTTGGTACCTTAGTGTGCTTCCTCCTACTCTAGCTGTGCTCGATTCTTGCCAAACTCCCTTCCCCTACAGTATCTGCCCACTTTTTGTCGTGCCCTAGCCATACATTGCTTTGTAAGCTTATTGAAACACTTCTCTGAATTTTAATACCATTCTTCATCTATGGCACTCACTTTCTTGCCATTTCTAGCTTTTGCCATGGCAATCTATTTTTTTTGCACACTTGCTGCACTGCTCCATGAACAGTAACTGATTTCATTGCCCACCTGCAGTTGCACTGTACTGTGTATTTGCTTAACTACCTACCTGTGGCATGCGTGGATTTTTTCATGGAAAAGAAAACCGCAGACTTAAGGGCCAGATTTTCATGGAAAAGAAAAACCGCAGACTTAAGGGCCAGATTTAGTAAGGCTTGGTCATCCTGTACCTTTTATATAGCCTGCAAGCACCCAGCTCCATGTGGGGCTGAAAGTATGGGCTTCAAAATATGTTTTCTAACATTAAAATCAGCAAACCTATAAATGTAAGCAATATAACCAAAAGAAGCACACTTTTGTTATGAATGTACAATTTAGATGCCTGGTGCAATAAAGATTCCCAATGCAATTTAAGCACCAGAAACACATATTCCTCTCTCAGTTTGCCCTTTTTTATGTCTCTTCAAATGTAATAACATTTGAATATCACTTCAGGTTCACAGGGTTAATGGCTGCATGTAGGTTAGAAAAATGGGTGCTCAATTGCAGGGCATATTTTATTACAGCAGCCTAATACTGAGGTGCCCCAACAAAATGCCTTGAATATCATGTATCTGATTTTGAAGAGAATATGGGATACAAATGAAACATATAATAGTGGGGTCAGACAATCACATTTTTTATTTCTTTAAATACCTTTGGTTGCTCTGTTCTGAACCGGCTGCAGTCTTCTAGCGAGATTTGAAGGAAGAGCATAATATAGTGCATTACAATAATCTGAACGGCTGAGTACAAGTGAATAAGTTACAATTTTGAGATCATCTGGACATAGAAATGGTCAAAGTCTATGAATGAGTAATAAAGAAAATAACAAAATTGAATAAGAGCTGAAATATGAGCAGAAAAAGAGAGATAGGAATCAGGCATGATACCTAATGTAGTGACAGTTTCCTACAGGTTTATCAAGGAGCCTGATATGGTAGGAGAGGGGAGACTCTGCAAATAGGTGTTTCTGGTAAACTACAATACCTCTGATTTGGATGGATTCACTTTGAGCTCGAAGGTGCTAAGCCAATTTGCAATTTCAATAAGGCAATGATTAAACTTTTCTGAGGGAATAGACAATTTGAGGTCAATGCAAGCAGCAATCTGGATGTTCTCAGCATAAAGATAACTCATGAAACTAAGACTCTGAATGAATGTGGCAAGAGGAGAGAGATACAATTTTAAAAAAGGTTGGTGAGAGCACAATGTATAAGGCAACATGACAGCTTACCAACAGATGCAGTATGCTCCTTTTCAAGCAAGTATTTAAACCATAGAAAAGTGGTGCCACATATACAAATTTCAGATAAATTTAGCCACAACTGGTGATCAATCACGTCATTCGTGGCACTCATATCAAAAATACTACTAAAACTACTCTAAGTATTTCAAAATCAGAAAAAGATAGCTAATATTAGGGGTGTGCATTCATTTGCAACGTATTGGCAATCCGCAACGTATAGGGCCATATTCACTGTATTCGTGGGGAAGCGAAACGTATTGCGATTCCCACAAATACAACAAATCTTCACCAAATTATTTGGCCGTCTAAAGGAGCAAATGTAAACAAAACCCCCACCCTCCTGACCCCCCCAAGACTTTTCAAAAGTCCCTGGTGGTCCAGCTGCGGTCCGGGAGCAATCTCCTGCACTCGGGCTGTTGGCTGCCGGTATTCAAAATGGCACTATGTCACAGGGGCTACCAGTGCCATTGGTCGGCTCCTGTTACATAGTAAGGGCAAAGGCTATCGGCACCATTTTGAATACTGGCAGTCGACAGTATGAGTTCAGTAGATGGCTCCCGGACCCCCCGCTGGACCACCAGGGAGTTTTGGCAAGTCTTGGGGGGGATGGGGGGGGGGGGTCAGGAGGGTGGGGGTTGTAGTTAATTACATTTTAGCCGGGAAACGAATAAGAATGGAATGCATGAATGGATCGGGCCCCCCCCCTTGCCAAATGCAATGTATCTGCGCCCCCCCCCCCCCACTAATACAAATACCGAATGTAACATATGTGGTCCCTCTGCACATCCCTAGCTATTATCTTAATTGGCAACCAAGCATTTTCTTTTTCCTACAGGCATGCATGGAGCAAACCACAAGAAATATTTTAACTTAAAAAGATAAGAAACATCCTTCCTTTGAAACTATATAATTAAGAATTAGATCTTTATCCATTTGGAAGAACATTTCAACTACCAAAGTAGACTAGTTTTAGCACAGGACAAGACAAGAAATGTTTTCTGGTAGATCAGAAACATTCCAAGTATCTACAATTGCTCCTGATTACTCAAGACACCAAAAGACAATTCCCCACTCTCTTGTCCTGCTTCCCTTCTAAGCCCAATACCCAGGTATACAGAAATCCCTCTGAATGTTTCTTTTCAAGCCAGATAGAGAAGAGTTGGGAAGGTAAGGGACAAGGAAGGAGCAGGACAAATCAAAATTAAGCATTTTTTAAACAGCTTATTCTAGCTGGTATCTACGTGAATTGGCCCTCACTTTTTCATTGTTTTTTTACCTCAAACTGAACCAAGCTTTGAGCAGTGACCATCTTAGGTCGTTTCTCTGCTGGGTCTCAAACAAAAAGTAGTAAAATATTTTGGAAAGGAAGATCTGAAAATATAAGGTGAACTGTGCTGTACTTTCTTGTCAAAAGTGTCACTGTGCAAAATAATTTCTCTTCAATGTCACAGAGTTACTGCTATGCTGCAGTATCTATAAACAAATGAGAGAAACTGTGTCTCTGGATGCAACAGTGCTTGTGTACTGCAGAGAGAGATTAAAACAGCTGGCAAAATCTTTGATCAGTGACTACTGCACTGACCAGCTAACAGCAGTCTGGCTATTATTTTAGCTCTCTAATGATTTTCTTTGATTGGAAAAAATTAGTCAGTATACACTGACCAGCTGTGTCATCCATGGAGTCAGTCTAAATAGAAAGTCAGCAGATAGTGTAGATGTTAAATGCTTATAAACAAGAGATTGCATGTGCTGTTTTTTTGTGCACTCTATGTGTGTGAGACTTTCCATTCACCACTAAAGATGTTCAGAAGAAAAAAAAAATCATTTCAGTTTGGGACCCATATGTGTTTCATTAGTTCCAATATGAAAAAAAAACAAACATGTTTATTATTTTCATTGTTTTTTTGTTTTCCATAAAAGTTTATGGGGGAAGTTTTATAGTCTATTCTGAGCTCCAGAATAATGATTTTTTATTTTTATCAATTCTAATGAAATTTGTGAGAAGAAATCAACAGAAGGGGGAACAAACTGCAAGGAATTTAAAGTGTTGCAAAGTGGCATCAAAAGTGGCATAAATAGTAGCCTAAGGCTCCACAAGGGGACAAAAGGGGTGCCAGGCTTATAGGATTGGCAGGAGTTCTCTAAAGCAATGTGAGTGGAGCAGATAATGAAGAAGAAGAGGAAGAACCCCTCAAGGTACAAAAAGAGGATGCCAGCCCTGCAACAGGGTCATGAACTCTTGATGGCATCACGAGATGTAAAGTGACATGAAAAGTGGCATAGGGTACCCCAAGGCACATATGTTTAAAAGTATATGGGGATAAAGTGTGTCAAATAAGTATTTAAAAAATGATGTATGAGGTATTGTAATTGCATTAGATGCAAAGGAATTTCTAGTACTTTATATATTTTATGTATAGAATGAGTGGGGAATGAGTGAGATATGTGTGATATGAATGAAGGTATTTAAGGGAAAGCATGAGTATGATTTTAGAGTGTTTTGGAAAGGGTCCGAGTAGGTAACATAAGAACAGTCAAATTGAATATATTTATAAAACATACTTTGTCAATAAATGATAATTAAGCTTGGATAATGGCTTAAGGACCTCTGATTTTTGGTGTGATATAGTCATTTCGTTTGAGCATACAGACAACCATAGAAGGGGGAAACCTTTTCCTGTTGAAGTATGGCTGCACCTGGATGATCCAACAGACCAGGAGGATATGTTTGTGTCATGGAGTAAGCCATGACACAAACATATCCTATAAGAAGACATTGGCCCATTCTATCGGTACATGAAGTTTTTGGAGAATTACCACTGATAGCAACAACGAGAGGATCCAATATAAAAGATATGGTGGTACATGTGGATATCACTAAAGAAACGGAAGAGAAAACTTCAAGAGGATATCATAAGGCATGTCAACATTGCGACATGTGCGATATTACCATTGAGGGCAGTGAATGGAAGGATCCAGTGACGTGATACTGTATAAAGAGGAGAGGAGACTCTGATTGCATGTCAAAAAATGTGATCTACTTGATTCAGTGCACCTGTCCCAAAAATTATGTGGGCAGGACATCAAGAGTCATAAGAACATGATTGATTGAACATAGATCGAAACTGAATACAAAAACTGTGGAAGCACCAATGGTGCAGCACTGCATTGAGCATGGACACATCTTTAATCAGCTCAGATGGACGGTCATAGATATGGTTGCAAGTACGACCACAGGCGGTGATGAAAGAAGAGATTAAATCATTGAGCAGCAATGGATTTTTAAGCTGAATTCAGTGGCACAAGTGTTAAATGAAGAAGTGGAGTGGGCGAGTCTAATTTAAAACAGATTAAGAATCAATACAGGTCCATTTGAAAAAATGGCCCTTTAATTTTGAGACCACCAATCAACAAACTTTTGCGAACATGACGTAACACGTAATGTGTATTCCATACCATTGGTCGATCTGCGATCTGCTGACTAGCTTTTAAAGCATAGTGAAGACGCTAAAAAAATAACGCCGCCACTCGGAGCTTGTAAGCCAGAGAGAGAAGACGGACAGCCTGAATGAAAAAGACACGATTTTTTGGAATAATTACGAACTACACGTGAACGAGGATGGACACACTCCCCTGATGAAGGAACAACGAAACGCAGCTGTGTCGGGAGATAAGTCTTGAATAGTTTTATGTAGACAGTGGCAGTTTAAACAAACAAACAAAAAAATCGGCATTCATATAATACCCTTTTTAGGGTATTAGAAGTAGATGGTGTGTAGACAAAAAGGAGATTTAAATACAATCTTCCACGTACATAGGGATAAAAGAATCTAGTTATATAATTAAAGCTAGAAATAGTTTTGAAAAGAAAAAAAAAATTGAATTATCCTGCTATGCAAGGTGGAGATTACAATTGTTTTTTAAGAAAACATTTTTAAAAAAACATTCTATAAAAATTATTTTCAAATACAAATAAAATGGATAAAAGGAGGAAGGAGGAAGGAGGCAAGTTAATGATTATACTACAAGAAGGGAGCAAGGCCGTGGAGGCATGCACCGGTAATATGAAACTTACCTCTTTGTTCTTAATTTATTTCATTGAATTGGGTAAAGATCAAAAAGATAGTTCATTTGAACTTTTTGGTAGGTGAGAGCACGGGATTTCTACAAATCAAAATGAAGCATTTCTAAATGTATAGCATGTTTCTTCATGCTATACATTTAGAATTCCTTCAGGTTTGCTAAGACACATTTTTAAAACCACCTTGGAATCACATTCATGGACCTTGATAGGCATATAAGATGAAAATGCCCTTCAACCACATAGGAGCTGCCATGTTCTAGAAAGTTCATTTTGTCTTGGACAGGTCACCTTCAAGGGAGGAGTGAGGTTTTCGCTGTTATATGACATTCCCTTTCCAATATATGAAGGAGAACAAGAGAGTCTGTTTTAATCTAGCAAACAGCGGACCATGCTCTCATCTCTCTTTTGATGTTTATTTTAAGAAATCTGACTGCCACTCAAAGGTTGCTAATTAGAATAGGCACTGGCACCTGGCCACATTTTCTGGAAATCACACTCTGCAAAAAATGTACTTGGAAGAAAATTCAATGCAAAATGTCATGCACAACACAAACTCCAGCAAGCGGAATTCAAAGAAACAGCTGAAAAACATTAATCTTTGGATGGAAAAAAAAGATGTAGAATAAAAAAAATATTCCAACACATACAAAGATCACGGACAATAGTATATTTCTGGTGTCCAATATACAAAATCAGGGCTGTGTTCCACTGAATGCTGTTTGTGGGTTTTACTGTTCTTTCCATTTTAAACTGGGAAGTTCTGGTGGCTCTTGAAGTGCTTATTAAATTAGTTACAAGAAAAACAAAGTGGAAAAAAAAATATATTATTTCCTGTAAAATATATGAACATTGATTTGATCAGGGAAACCAAAGAAGCAGTAAATTCAGTTTTTATTTTCAAGAAACAGGTTAGAATAAACCTAAGTTGAATTAGTTGCTCTAAAATATGTTTATTCCCGGGAAGGAAAACAATGAATTAACATAGTGGCAAGAAGCATTTCTATGTTACCATTATAACTTTATAGAATACTGATATGCCAGGATTATATTAAGGAGGAGGACATATTTATCGCAACACCAGAGGACCAATTTTTTTATGTTGTTTTATGAGCCCTTGACTGTGAGTAAACTTTATACCACCTCCAGAGCTGGAGTTAAATTTCCCATGTTAAAAAATGTGTATTTGGAGGCCCAGCCTTTGAACGCACTTCCCTGCATTGAAGAGTAACAACTAATGTCTTCATTTACATATAATTTACATGTACGGGCAGTATCCGGTACGTGCTTGCTTGAATGCAAGTTTTAGGCACATTAGTCTCCTTGCTGCATCGGTGGTTATTATTATGCACACAAAACGTGCTCAATAGTGAGGATAACCCTGTGCTCAGCTGGGCACTCCTTATCACATCAATCTGTGTATCTTTCTAACCCACTTTGTCCTTATAACTAGGCATAAATCTTCGCTCCTTAAAACAAAAACTTCTTTCTCTTCCTTCCATGAAAGAAATAAGATTCAAAATGGCACGTAAAAAAAGTTTCTCTTTCCTGACACCAGTTTGTGGAATTAACTTCCTCTTAGCCTTCATATTCAGAAAGATGTTGCTAAATTTAGGAGAGTTCTCAAAACTTACCTGTTTATACAGAATTTCAAAAAGTATACCAACTATCTCTGATCCATTTACTCTCCTGGTTTTACTTCCACTGAAGTTTGGAGATTTTATTTTACATTAATTTTCTTTTTCTGTTTGGTTTTTAATTATATTTGTTAATTTAATGGTTTTATGCTGATATTTAACATTTGAATTAGCTGTTTACTTTGAACTCATGTTACATAAACATGTATCCATCATATTATCTATAGTATATTTTATCCACTGTTCTTTTATGTACTTTTAATAACATTTGTATTATAATACCTATTATTTGTGCATGTTGTTGGCTCTGCAGTGTTTATTAAGTGTTGGTTAACAATAATTTTTAAAGCTATGTAAATCCCTTTGATTATGATACAAAGAAAGACAATCAATCAAATACTAAATAAAAAAATTGTAATAGTTTCATAATCACACTAGAATGATAAGATGTAATTAAGTGAGAATGTTTTGTCTGCTTCTGCTGTGTTTTCTAAATAAGCATTTTTACTCAGTTTCCAATTAGCCACCAAGCCTCAAAGATAACCCAATAATTTGATCATACTCATTTTCAAAATTTCAATCATTCCTAACCAAGGGAGTCATTCCTCAAAATGTGTTATGGCATTATTGCGGGCATTAAACACCATAATGCATACATTATTTATTGCATCATTAGATGCATATGCAAATTTTTTAATTTTAGTTAAAGGGGAGGAGTTTGAGTGGGGTTTATGAAAATGTGTGACATTTAACATTGTGTGCATATTGCATGTTATCACACCAGAAAAACTACACCTTTGTTCCTGGTGTTTTGTCTGATATGAATCCTGTTTTGGGTAGGAGAGGAGAGAGAGAGGGGTAGGAGAGGGGGAGAGGAGGAGAGAGAGAGAGTGTGTCTCTTGGATGACACTCATATCATTCAACTATTCATACCACTGTAGGATGGTCAACTAGTAACTCGAGGTGAGGTTTTGGTGGTGGTCTAGGGTTTTGGGCACAGTACACATCAGTGAATGAGGAAAGGTACATAAAGATGATATTTCTAAAATCTTGCCCTAGCTTGATAGCATCTAAATAGAGAATTCATAAGCTAGGGCGAGAGTACATTGTAGAAATATTATATTTGTGTACTACAGTGATATAAATAGTTGACTTTTATGAAATCCTTATAAAGAGTGAGTGTCTCTCTCTCTCTCTCTCTCTCACTAGGTGCAACCCAAAACAAGGACATGTCTGTCTGGGAACTTTGCAGGTTGCAATAAATTTAACGCATGTCGCGATAACTTTGGAACACCCTACCTAAAGTCCTGAGAACCCAACACAACCTAAAAACATTCAAAAAAGAAAAAAACACTAATGTTCCGCAAATTCTACAATGACTTCAGATGTCTGATCATCCCAACTCTCAACTGAACTCTCAGTTATAAACCTCTTAATACATTCTCTACACCCTGAACCTGAATAACCTCCTTATCCAACCTAAAAATGCTCTCTGGACATGATATGTTTATTTCTGATATTGTTCAAATTGTTTTACTGTTGCACAACTGCTAAGAAAATGTATAACATTAACATTGTTTTTCTGTCACACAACTGCTAAGAAAAATGCATACTTTGTAAACCGTTATGATGGCTCTACCGAATGACGGTATATAAAATTCAACAAATAAATAAATAAATAAATAAATAAATATATAAAGATAAAATACCTATGTGAAGCATGTGTTGTGGTAACTAAAAAATATTAACCTAACCACGCCCCTTTTTAGCGTGGGTGTTATTCATGAGAAATTTATATCATTTTGATAAATCTAGGGGCAACTTAAGCCTAGATATACTAAGCACATATGATGATATCACAGTAAAATAGCATGTAATGCACGTTAAATGCTATTCATCATGCAATATCATCATATCAATGCACAATCGCAGGATATCATGCAATATAACAAAAGTTTCCTCCCCCTATGGAAATAAACTGCTTTCTATATATTTGCAAATAAAAGTGCCTAATGCCTGCAAAGCAGCTTATGATAGGCAATCCAATGCTAGTAAATAATACAGCTGACTTTGGTAAAAAGAAATAATGTTATAAAGATTTACTAACAATTTATTGCTTACAAAAGCCAGAGCAGCAACAGCTTCACTTTTTTGAAGGTTATGTTCATTTTGTAAGACTGTGACATATTTTAAGTTATAGTTTTGTTACATTTATAATCATTACACTTTCTCTTTGATGGTTCTTACACATAGTGTGCCAGAGATCAACAAAGGTCTATGGCAGTGTAATGGAAGATAAATTGGGCAGATTAGATGGTGATGCTTATTTTTTGCAGTCATACCAGTCATACTTTATTTCTCTGTTTCACACACATAAACTCTTTCTATCTCTATGTTACATAAACACAGTGTAATATGAATTAACCAAGTTAGTATATTTTCTTTATTTCCAAAATGCCTTTCTTTTTTATATATCTCACATTCTGTCTGTGATCCTTTTGAAAATTACTTTTTGAAACTGACATATATTGTCACTCTTTTTACAGATGCCCACATCTTTGATTTATCCAGCTTCACTGCACAAAAGAGATTCTTATTATTTTTTTCTATATAGAAGTGTTTGTAGTGTCTGATACATAGCATATCCATGGATGGCCTTGCAGAGGTGCCAGAAGTCCCTTAAAAATAAATACTTTTTATGAGTGAGGTCCATTTATTTTATAAATGCAGCTATTCTTCCTAAATCTCAAGTTGAAGATTCTTTATTTCTGCAATTGAAAATATAGCTTCAAGCCAAGCAATGTTATGTTAATTACCCCATTTAATAGAAGGATGATGGCTTTCTCCATGGCAACTGTATATGCTATATTTATCTGCCTTTTCTTTTCCCTGCTACCTCACAGGCTGAGCTCCAGGTCTCTTTGGCAACCACTAAAATTGTACACTACCAACTAGCAAAAGGCACAGATTCAGCCTTTTCAGAACTACGACAGGCTATTAATTAGATTTAGTAGATATAATAAAGCCACTGCGTATGACTACCCAGCACTGCTGGGAGAGCCAAGGTTTTTTTTATGTTGTTATTTGTACTTACAGTAAAAATTCTTCCCATTGCATTTTACTTTTTATCACCTGAAATTTATTAACTTCAGTAAAGAGAGTAAATAATATATCGTCTTGCGACTAATCTATGCAAGAGCAGTGTCAGGTCATTTGGGGACATCTATATATCTTTGGAGATATTCAAAATTCCTCAAGGACAATTAAATTGTCAGCAAAGAGTAAGAGAAAATAAGGCAAATGTGCTGATATTTCCAAATATGTTCGCCTGATAAAATTATGTCATCCTAAAATGGCATATGCAGTTGTGCAATCATGTTTCAATAGCAGAACACCACAGGGTAATTACAGTGGATCATGACTTTCCAAAATACAGTAATGAGACTTCCTTTTGGAATCTGTAATCTACATGACAGCTATCACTATTTCTTGGCAGGTAGAACTGAGTCATAATTTGCTTTATGAAATGAAAATTACGGATATTGACACATTTGTTCTATAGAAAATATCCAGAAATAGAACAAACTTGGATAGCATTATCTATAGTAGAATATATGTGAAAACTATGAACAAACACATTCAAATCTCTGACCAATACAGTCAAAAGAGTAAAATCAACTAAAAAAGAAGAATATCAATAATAAATAATTACTTTCCTGGAGAAGGTTAAATGGTAAATAGATAGCTTCTGGTTCTGTGAAAGTGATAAATGTACCATGGATTTGTTGTGTACTGTATATAATAGTGCTGTTACTGCACCTCCTGAAAATAGAGGGAGGTAACAAGAATTCTCAATTCCCAGACTTCCTTTCAAGAATAGGCAGGATTTTAATTGTTGGAGTGTGATGTTTAGTATTAGAAATAAAAATCAGCAATGACACACATTTTTATACTGGTCGACTGGGTATAAAACTATGTAGCTTTATGACTTGCCACTAGGTGATTGATAAAACAGAGCTGACTCGGGGCAGTGCATATGAAGAACTATAAGCCCACAAAACCAAGACAAGCCAGATTCTGACCAGAATCACCTAACCTGCAATGGATTACAACCAGAATGATCGGTGTACACAAAATAAAATGTGGCGTGAAGTTTACAGTTGCCACTGTCCCAGTTGAGTGATTTTTCAAAATCCCTAGACTACAGAGCAATGCTTCTCCACAGAAGGGGTATAACATAAAGATATAGAGATGTATACACTCACACAGTCACGTAAATATTGCTCAGTGTCTTACAACGAAGGACACATGAAGACCTTATACAAAGAACTTAATTACACTCAGAACAGCAACCCTCATAGGACTGAGTTTAAGAGAAAGTTCTTTACTATTTAAAGATGAGGGGGGCAATTCTGAAAAGTTA